>NC_080575.1:6659400-6962100 GCF_029962835.1 Magnolia sinica | reverse complement strand
GTCCAAAACTTGAGGAAATTGTAATAGAGGGATAACAGGCTGCTTTAATGTCATTCTCTTTTACTGTTGTTTGGTTTCAGTGTTAGTGTCTTTCGGTGTTAGCGTCTGTGTTTACTTTCAAGTCATGTTAGGAATGTCCAAATGTCTGGCTGCTTAATGTCTATTGAATGTCATTCTCTTTTACTAATATTTGGTTTCAGTGTTGTGTCTTTTAGTGGTAGTGTCTGTGTTTACTTTCAAGTCATGTTAGAAATATTTTACTTTTATATGAAGTGGTGCTTTCATATAGCTTTTTTTGTGTTAGCTTGTAATAACACACCACCTTGGAATGTGGGAGCCTGTGGGGCTATTAAAGACTAAGATATTCATCTCTTTTGTTATATTCACTCAACTGAAATGGTTGTTGAGATCCTTCAATCTAGTTTATTTTTTGGCCATAACCCATCCATTTTAGGACACAAAATACCAACGGTCTAGATTAGCAAACGGCGGGCCACACTTATCAGTCTGTTTGCAAAGACCTGAGGATACGAACTTTGTGCCACGCTATCTCCACCTTTTGCCAGTGATTTTCAGTTCTGAGTCTTCCGACTAATAGTTCGCATGTTGGTGTAACCCAAGTCATTGATCTGATGCAGCCCACCGTAGATGGAAAGTGCCCCATCACTATTACAAAATGTAAGAAATAATAATTTAAATTTCATTATCTTTTTATTATTATTTAATAATCATATATTTTTTTTGAAAATGCAGGGATGATTGATGTTGCCGGCAAGGTCAGTGTTACATTTACCATTGCTTCAGGCATTATAGTTTTTTAATAGGAAAGAAATACAAATAGGAAGGAATTATTTCATTTATCATCATAGCAATCATAACAATTTTCTGATTGTTATTCGATTATTATGCCAAAAATCATCCGGCTGGTGCGCCAGCTGGTGGCAATTCGGCGCTGGCTGGTGGCAATGTAGACCCTCCTGATAATCCTGCGTTGGCTAGTGCACCGGCGGTGGCAATCCAAATCATCTTGTTAATCTGACACCGGATGGTGGTGACCATCCTGATAATGAAGAAGCAGGGGCCGTTGCTGAGGGGGATAGAGATCTGATAGTGGTGCCTTTTGGTACAGAACAGACTCTAATGCCGAATGAAAATGCTTCTGGCTCGACATCTGGACAGAAATCGGCACCAAAATAGTTGGAAGTTGAAAGTCCAGAACTTGACAAAATTGTAATAGAGGGATAACAAATTGCTTTAATGTCATTCTCTTTTACTAGTGTTTGGTTTCAGTGTTAGTTTCTTTCGGTGTTAGCGTCTATGTTTACTTTCAAGTCATGTTAGGAATGTCCAGATGTTTGGCTGCTGAATGTCTGCTGAATGTCATTCTCTTTTACTAGTGTTTGGTTTCAGTGTTAGTGTTTGTGTTTACGTTGAAGTCATGTTAGGAATGTTTTACTTTTACATAAAATGGTACTTTAATATATCTTTTTTTGTGTTAGCTTGTAATAACACACCACCTTGGAATGTGAGAGCCTTTGGGGCTATCAAAGAATCTGATATTTATCTCTTTTGTTGTGTTTACTTAACTAAAATGGTTGTTAGGATCCTTCAATCTAGTATATTTTTCGGCCATGACCCATCCTTTATAGGACACAAAATACCAACGGTCTATATTAGCAAACAGCAAGCTACACTTATCAGTCTATATGTAAAGCTTTAAGGATACGAACTTTCTGCTACGCTACGTTTATGTTTACAAGTGATTTTTCAGTTCTGAGTTTTCTAACTAATAGTTCTCATGTTGGTGTAACCCAAGCCATTGATCAGATGCAGCCCACTGTAGATAGACAGTGCCCCATCACTATTACAAAATATAAGAAATAATAATTTAAATTTTATTATTTTTTTATTATTATTTAATAATTATATATTTTTTAAAATGCAGGGATGATTGATGTTGCTAGCAAGGTCAGTGTTACGTTTAGCATTGCTTCAAGCGTTATAGTTTTTGATAGGTAAGAAATACAAATGGGAATGAATTTTTTGTTTATCATTGCTGCAATCATGACAATTTTCTGTTTGTTATTCGATTGTTATGCAAAAAATCGTCTGGCTGGAGCGTCGGGTGGTGGAAATCCAGTGCTGGCTGATGGCAATGCAGACCATCTTGATAATCCGGCGTTGGCTGGTGCGCCTACTGGTGGCAATCCAAACCATCCTGTTAATCTGGCGCCGGCTGGTGGTGACCGTCCAAATAATGGAGAAGCAAGTGCTGTTGCTGAGCGGGATAGAGATCTGACAGTGGTACCTTATGGTATGGAAAAGGCTCTAATGCCGAATGAAAATGCTTCTAGCTCAACATTTGGACAGAAATCGTCACCGAAAAAGCTGAAAGTTGAAAGTCTAGAACTTGAGGAAATTGTAATAGAGGGATAACAGGCTGCTTTAATGTCATTCTCTTTTACTAGTGTTTGGTTTCAGTGTTAGTGTCTTTCGGTGTTAGCGTCTGTATTTACTTTCAAGTCATGTTAGGAATGTCCAGATGTCTGGCTGCTGAATGTCATTCTCTTTTACTAGTGTTTGGTTTCAGTGTTGTGTCTTTCAGTGTTAGTGTCTGTGTTTACTTTCAAGTCATGTTAGGAATGTTTTACTTTTATATGAAGTGGTGCTTTAATATAGCTTTTTTTGTGTTAGCTTGTAATAACACACCACCTTGGAATGTGGGAGCCTGTGGGGCTATCAAAGACTCGGATATTCATCTCTTTTGTTGTGTTCACTCAACTGAAATGGTTGTTAGGATCCTTCAATCTAGTATATTTTTCGGCCATGACCCATCCATTATAGGACACAAAATACCAATGGTCTAGATTAGTAAACGGCGGGCCACACTTATCAGTCTGTATGCAAAGCTCTGAGGATACGAACTTTGTGCCACGCTACCTCCACGTTTGCAAGTGATTTTTCAGTTCTGAGTCTTCTGACTAATAGTTCCCATGTTGGTGTAACCCAAGCCATTGATCTGATGCAGCCCACCGTAGATGGACAGTGCCCCATCACTATTGCAAAATGTAAGAAATAATAATTTAAATTTCATTATCTTTTTATTATTATTTAATAATCATATATTTTTTTTGAAAATGCAGGGATGATTGATGTTGCCAGCAAGGTCAGTGTTACGTTTACCATTGCTTCAGGCATTATAGTTTTTTGATAGGTAAGAAATACAAATGGGAAGGAATTGTTTCATTTATCATCGCAGCAATCATGACAATTTTCTGCTTATTATTTGATTGTTAAGCAAAAAATCGTCCAGCTGGTGCGCCAGATGGTGCTAATCCGGCGCCGGCTGGTGGCAATGCAGACCATCCTGATAATCCGGCGTTGGCTGGTGCGCCGGCTGGTGGCAATCCAAACCATCTTGTTAATTTGGCACCGGCTGGTGGCGACCGTCCTGATAATGAAGAAGCAGGTGCCATTGCTGTGCGGGATAGAGATCTAACAGTGGTACCTTCTGGTACAGAACAGGCTCCAATGCCGAATGAAAATGCTTCTGGCTCGACATCTGAACAGAAATTCTCATAAAAAAAGTTGGAAGTTGAAAGTCCAGAACTTGAGAAAATTGTAATAGAGGAATAACAGGTTACTTTAATGTCATTCTCTTTTACTATTGTTCGATTTCAGTGTTAGTGTCTTTCGGTGTTAGCGTCTCTGTTTACTTTCAAGTCATGTTAGGAATGTCCAGATGTCTGGCTGCTGAATGTCATTTTCTTTTACTAGTGTTTGGTTTCAGTGTTGTGTCTTTCAGTGTTAGTGTTTGTGTTTACTTTGAAGTTATGCTTCGAATGTTTTACTTTTATATGAAGTGGTGCTTTAATATAGCTTTTTTTTTGTGTGTTAGCTTTTAATAATACACCACCTTGGAATGTGGGAGCCTGTGGGGCTATCAAAGACTCGGATATTCATCTCTTTTGTTGTGTTCACTCAATTGAAATGGTTGTTAGGATCCTTCAATCTAGTATATTTTTCGGCCATGACCCATCCATTATAGGACACAAAATGCCAACAGTCTAGATTAGGAAACGGCGGGCCACACTTATCAGTCTGTATGCAAAGTTCTGAGGATACAAACTTTGTGCTACGCTACCTCCACGTTTGCAGGTGGTTTTTTCAATTCTGAGTCTTCTGACTAATAGTTCCCATGTTGGTGTAACCCAAGCCATTGATCTAATGCAGCCCACCGTAGATTGACAGTGCCCCATCACTATTGTAAAATCTAAGAAATAATAATTTAAATTTCATTATCTTTTTATTATTATTTAATAATCATATATATATATTTTTAAATGCAAGGATGATTGATGTTGCCAGCAAGGTTAGTCTTACGTTTACTATTGCTTCATGCGTTATAGTTTTTTGATAGGTAAGAAATATAAATAGGAAGGAATTATTTCGTTTATCATCGCAGCAATCATGACAATTTTTAGGTTGTTATTCGATTGTTATGCAAAAAATCATCCGGCTGGTGCACTGGCTGGTGGTAATCTGGCACCGGCTGGTGGCAATGCAGACCATCCTGATAATCCGGCGTTGGCTGGTGCGCCGGCTGGTGGCAATCCAAACCATCCTGTTAATCCGGCGCCGGCTGGTGGTGACCGTCCTGATAATGAAGAAGCAGGTGCCGTTGCTGAGCGGGATAGAGATCTGACAGTGGTACCTTCTGGTACGGAACAAGCTCCAATGCTGAATGAAAATGCTTCTGGCTCGACATCTGGACAGAAATCGAAACCGAAAAAGTCAGAAGTTGAAAGTCCAGAACTTGAGAAAATTGTAATAGAGGGATAACATGCTGTTTTAATGTCATTCTCTTTTACTAGTGTTTGGTTTTAGTGTTAGTGACTTTCGGTGTTAGCGTCTATGTTTACTTTCAAGTCATGTTAGGAATGTCCTGCTGAATGTCTGTTGAATGTCGTTCTCTTTTACTAGTGTTTGGTTTCAGTGTTGTGTCTTTCAGTGTTAGTGTCTGTATTTACTTTCAAGTCATGTTAGGAATGTTTTACTTTTATATGAAGTGGTGCTTTAATATAGCTTTTTTTGTGTTAGCTTGTTATAACACACCACCTTAGAATGTGGGAGCTTGTGGGGCTATCAATGACTCGGATATTCATCTCTTTTGTTGTGTTCACTCAACTGAAATGGTTGTTAGGATCCTTCAATCTAGTATATTTTTCGACCATGACCCATCCATTATAGGACATAAAATACCAACGGTCTAGATTAGCAAACGGCGGGCCACACTTATCAGTCTGTATGCAAAGCTTTGAGGATACGAACTTTGTGCCACGCTACTTCCACGTTTATAAGTGATTTTTCTGTTTTGAGTCTTCTAACTAATAGTTCTCATGTTATTGTAACCCAAGCCATTGATCTGATGCAGCCCACCGTAGATGGATAGTGCCCCATCACTATTGAAAAATGTAAGAAATAATAATTTAAATTTTATTATCTTTTTATTATTATTTAATAATCATATATTTTTTTTTTAAATGCAAGGATGATTGATTTAGCCAGCAAGGTCAGTGTTACGTTTACCATTGCTTTAATCGTTATAGTTTTTTAATAGGTAAGAAATACAAATGGGAAGGAATTGTTTCATTTATCATCGCAGCAATCATGACAATTTTCTTGTTGTTATTTGATTCTTATGCAAAAAATTGTCCGGCTGGTGCGCTGGCTAGTGGCAATATAGACAATCCTGATAATCCGGTGTTGGCTGGTGCGCCAGCTGTTAGTAAATAAAATCCTCCTGTTAATCTGGCATCGGCTGGTGGTGACCATCCTGAGAATGAAGAAGCAGGTGTTGTTGCTGAGCGGGATAGAGATCTGACAGTGGTACCTTCTGGTACGGAACAGGCTCTAATGCCGAATGAAAATGCTTCTCGGTCGACATCCGGACAGAAATCGACACCGAAAAAGTCGAAAGTTGAAAGTCCAGAACTTGAGAAAATTGTAATAGAGGGATAACATGCTGCTTTAATATCATTCTTTTTTACTAGTGTTTAGTTTCCGTATTAGTGTCTTTCGGTGTTAGCGTCTGTGTTTATTTTCAAGTCATGTTAGGAATGTCCAGATGTCTGACTGATGAATGTCATTTTCTTATACTAGTATTTGGTTTCAGTGTTGTGTTTTTCAGTATTAGTGTCTGTGTTTACTTTCAAGTTATGTTAGGAATGTTTTACTTTTATATAAAGTGGTGCTTTAACATATCTTTTTTTGTGTTAACTTTTAATAACATACCACCTTGGAATGTGGGAGCCTTTGGGGCTATCAAAGACTCGAATATTCATCTCTTTTATTGTGTTCACTCAACTGAAATGGTTGCAAGGATCCTTCAATCTAGTATATTTTTCGGCCATGACCCATCTATTATAGGACACAAAATACCAATGGTCTATATTAGCAAACGGCAGGCCACACAGTCTGTATGCAAAGCTCTGAGGATACGAACTTTGTGCCACGCTACCTCCACGTTTGCAAGTGATTTTTTCAGTTATGAGTCTTTTGACTAATAGTTCCCAAGTTGTTGTAACCCAAACCATTGATCTGATGCAGCCCACCGTAGATGGATAGTGCCCCATCACTATTGCAAAACGTAAGAAATAATAATTTAAATTTCATTATCTTTTTATTATTATTTAATAATCATATATATATTTTTTAAAATGCAGGGATGATTGATGTTGCAAGCAAGGTCAGTGTTACGTTTACCATTGCTTTAATCATTATAGTTTTTTGATAGGTAAGAATTACAAATGAGAATGAATTGTTTCGTTTATCATCGTAACAATCAAGACAATTTTCGGGTTGTTATTCAATTGTTATGCAAAAAATCGTCCGGCTGGTGGTAAGCCGGCGCTGGCTGGTGTCAATGTAGACCATCCTGATAATTTGGCATTGGCTGGTGCGCTAGCTGTTAGCAATCCAAACCATCCTGTTAATCCGGCGCCGGCTGGTGGTGACCGTCATGATAATGAAGAAGCAGGTGTCATTGCTGAGTGGGATAGAGATCTGATAGTGGTACCTTCTCGTACAGAACAGGCTCCAATGCTGAATGAAAATGCTTCTGGCTTGACATCCGGAAAGAAATCGGCACCAAAAAAGCCGAAAGTTAAAAGTCCAGAACTTGAGAAAATTGTAATAGAGGAATAACATGCTGCTTTAATGTCATTCTCTTTTACTAGTGTTTGTTTCAGTATTAGTGTCTTTCGGTGTTAGCGTCTGTGTTTACTTTCATGTCATGTTAAGAATATCCAGATGTCTGGCTGCTGAATGTCTGTTGAATGTCATTCTCTTTTATTAGTATTTGGTTTCAGTGTTGTGTCTTTCAGTGTTAGTATCTGTGTTTACTTTCAAGTCATGTTTGAGATGTTTTACTTTTATATGAAGTAGTGCTTTAATAAAGTTTTTTTTGTGCTAACTTGTAATAACACACCACCTTGGAATGTGGGATCCTGTGGGGCGATCAAAGACTCGGATATTCATCTCTTTTATTGTGTTCAATCATCTGAAATGGTTGTTAGGATCCTTTAATCTAGTATATTTTTCGGCCATGACCCATCCATTATAGGACACAATATACCAACGGTCTAAATTAGCAAACGGCGGGCCACACTTATCAGTCTGTATGCAAATCTCTAAGGATACAAACTTTGTGTCATGCTAGCTCCACATTTGTATGTGATTTTTCAGTTCTGAGTCTTCTGACTAATAGTTCCCATGTTGGTGTAACCCAAGCCATTGATCTGATGCAGCCCACTATAGATGGACAGTGCCCCATCACTATTGCAAAATGTAAGAAATAATAATTTAAATTTCATTATCTTTTTATTATTATTTAATAATCATATATATTTTTTTTAAAAATGCAGGGATGATTAATGTTACCAGCAAGGTTAGTGTTACGTGTACCATTGTTTCAGGCATTATAGCTTTTTTATTGGTTAGAAATACAAATGGGAAGGAATTATTTCATTTATCATCACAACAATTGTGACAATTTTATGGTTGTTATTCGATTGTTATGCAAAAAATCATCCGGCTGGTGCGCCGGCTGGTAGCAATCCGGCACCGACTGGTGGGAATGCAGACCATCCTGATAATCCAGCGTTGGCTGGTGCACCGGCTGGTGCCAATCCAAACCATCCTGTTAACCTAGCGCCGGCTGGTGGTCACCGTCCTGATATTGAAGAAGCAGGTGCCGTTGCTGAGCAGGATAGAGATCTGACAGTGGTACCTTCTGGTACGGAACAGGCTCCAATGCCGAATGAAAATCCTTCTGGCTCGACATCCGGACAGAAATCGACACCGAAAATGCCAGAAGTTGCAAGTGCCGAACTTGAGAAAATTGTAATAGAGGGATAACAGGCTGTTTTAATGTCATTCTTTTTTACTAGTGTTTGGTTTTAATGTCAGTGTCTTTCGGTGTTAGCGTATGTGTTCACTTTCAAGTCATGTTAGGAATGTCTAGATGTCTAGCTGCTGACTATCTACTGAATGTCATTCTCTTTTATTAGTATTTGGTTTCAGTGTTGTATATTTTAGTGTTAGTGTCAGTGTTTACTTTCAAGTCATGTTTGGAATCTTTTACTTTTAAATGAAGTGGTGCTTTAATATAGCTTTTTTGTGTAAGCTTGTAATAACACACCACCTTGGAATGTGGGAGCCTGTGGGGCTATCAAAGACACGGATACTCATATCTTTTATTGTGTTCACTCAACTGAAATAGTTGTTAGGATCCTTGAATCTAGTATATTTTTCGGCCATGACCCATCCATTATAGGACACAAAATACCAACGGTCTAGATTAGCAAACGGCAGGCCACACTTATCAGTGTGTATGCAAAGATCTGAGGATACTAACTTTGTGCCACACTACCTCTACGTCTGCAAGTGATTTTTTAGTTCTGAGTCTTCTGACTAATAGTTTCCATGTTGGTGTAACCCAAGCCATTGATCTGATGCAGCCCACCGTAAATGGACAGTGCCCCATCACTATTGTAAAATGTATGAAATAATAATTTAAATTTTTTATCTTTTTATTATTATTTAATAATTATATATTTTTTTTGAAAATGCAGGGATGATTGATGTTGCCAGCAAGGTTAGTGTTAAGTTTACCATTGCTTCAGGCGTTATAGTTTTTTTTATTGGTAAGAAATACAATTGGGAAGGAATTGTTTCATTTATCTTCGCAACAATCGTGACAATTTTCTAGTAATTATTCAATTGTTATGCAAAAAATCGTCTGGCTGGTGCGCCGGCTGGTGGCAATCCGGCGCCAGCTGGTGGCAATGCAGACCATCCTGATAATCCGACATTAGCTGGTGCACCGGCTTGTGGCAATCCAAACCATCCTGTTAATCTGGCACCGGCTGGTGGTGACCATCCAGATAATGAAGAAGCAGGTGACATTGCAAAACGGGATAGAGATCTGACCGTGCTACCTTCTGGTATGGAACAGACTCCAATGCCAAATCAAAATGCTTATGTCTCAACATCTGGATAGAAATTGGCATCGAAAAAGTCGGAATTGAAAGTCTAGAACTTGAGGAAAGGGATAACAGGCTACTTTAATGTCATTCTCTTTTACTAGTGTTTGGTTTCAGTATTAGTGTCTTTCGGTGTTAGCGTTTGTGGTTACTTTCAAGTCATGCTAGGAATGTCCAGATGTCTGGCTGCTGAATGTCATTCTCTTTTACTAGTATTTGGTTTCAGTATTGTGTCTTTCAGTATTACTGTCTATGTTTACTTTCAAGTCATGTTAGGAATGTTTTACTTTTATATGAAGTGGTGCTTTAATATAGCATTTTTTCTTGTGTTAGCTTTTAATAACACACCACCTTGGAATGTGGGAGCCTGTGGGACTATCAAAGACTCGGATATTCATCTCTTTTATTGTGTTCACTCAACTGAAATGGTTATTAGGATCCTTGAATTTAACATATTTTTCAGCCATGACCCATCCATTATAGGACACAAAATACCAACGGTCTACATTAGCAAACGGTGGGCCACACTTATCAGTCTGTATGCAAAGCTCTGAGGATACGAACTTTCTGCCACGCTACCTCCACGTTTGAAAGTGATTTTTCAGTTTTGACTCTTCTGACTAATAGTTCCCATGTTGTTGTAACCCAAGCCACTGATCTGATGTTGCCCATCGTAGATGGATAGTGCCCCATCACTATTGCAAAATGTAAGAAATAATAATTTAAATTTCATTATCTTTTTATTATTATTTAATAATCATATTTTTTTCAAAAATGCAGGAATGATTGATGTTGCCAACAAGGTCAGTGTTACGTTTACCATTGCTTCAATCGTTATAGTTTTTTGATACGTAAGAAATACAAATGAGAAGGAATTGTTTTGTTTATCATCGCTGCAATCATGACAATTTTCTAGTTATTGTTCGATTGCTATACGAAAATTTGTACAGCGTTGCGCTAGATGGTTCCAATCCAGCGCCGACTGGTGGCAATGCAGACCATCCTGATAATCCGTCGTTAGCTGGTGCGCTGGCTGGTGAAAATCCAAACCATCCTGTTAATCTGGCGCCGGCTGGTGGTGACCGTCCTGATAATGAAGAAGCAGGTGTCGTTGCTGAGCGGGATAGAGATCTGACAGTGGTACCTTCTGGTACGGAATAGGCTCCAATGCCGAATGAAAATGCTTCTGGCTCAACATCCGGATAGAAACCGGCACCGAAAAAGCCAGAACTTGAAAGTGCAGAACTTGAGGAAATTGTAATAGAGGGATAACAGGCTGCTTTAATGTCATTCTCTTTTACTAGTGTTTGGTTTCAGTGTTAGTGTCATTCGGTGTTATCGTCTATGTTCACTTTCAAGTCATATTAGGAATGTCCAGATGTCTGGTTGCTGAATGTCTGCTGAATGTCATTCTCTTTTACTAGTGTTTGGTTTCAGTGTTGTATCTTTCGGTGTTAATGTCTGTGTTTACTTTCAAGTCATGTTAGGAATGTTTTACTTTTATATGAAGTGGTGCTTTAATATATATTTTTTTATGTTAACTTGTAATAACACACCACCTTGGAATGTGGGAGCCTGTGGGGCTATTAAAGACTCGGATATTCATCTTGTTTGTTGTGTTCACTCAACTGAAATAGTTGTTAGGATCCTTCAATCTAATATATTTTTCAGCCATAACCCATCCATTATAGGACATAAAATGCCAACGGTCAAGATTAGCAAACGGTGGGCCACACTTATCAGTCTATATGCAAAGCTCTGAGGATACGAATTTTGTGCCACGCTGCCTCCACGTTTACAAGTGATTTTTCAATTCTGAGTCTTCTGACTAATAGTTCCCATGTGAGTGTAACCCAAGCCATGGATCTAATGCCGCCCACCGTAGATGGACAGCACCCCATCACTATTACAAAATATAAGAAATAATAATTTAAATTTCATTATCTTTTTATTATTATTTAATAATCATATATTTTTTGAAAATGCAGGGATGATTGATGTTGCCAGCAAGGTCAGTGTTACGTTTACCATTGCTTTAATCGTTATAATTTTTTGATAGGTAAGATATACGAATGGGAAGAAATTATTTCGTTTATCATTGCAGCAATCATGATAATTTTCTATTTGTTGTTCGATTGTTATGCAAAAAATCGTCCGGCTGGTGGTAATCCGGCGCCGGCCGGTGGCAATACAGACCATCCTGATAATTCGGCGTTGGCTGGTGTGCCGGCTGGTGGTAAACCATACAATCCTGTTAATCCGGCGTGGGCTGGTGGTAATCATCCTAATAATGAAGAAGCAGGTGCCATTGCAGAGCGGAATAAAGATCTGACAGTGGTACCTTTTGGTACGGAACAGGCTCCAATGCCGAATGAAAATGATTCTGGCTAGACATCTGAAAAGAAATGGGCACCGAAAAAGTCGAAAGTTGAAAGTCCAGTACTTGAGGAAATTGTAATACAGGGATAACAGGCTGCTTTAATGTAATTCTCTTTTACTTGTGTTTGGTTTTAGTGTTAGTGTCTTTCGGTGTTAGCGTCTGTATTTACTTTCAAGTCATGTTAGGAACATCCAGATGTCTGTCTGCTGAGTGTCTGCTGAATGTCATTCTCTTTTAATAGTGTTTGGTTTCAGTGTTGTTGTGTTCTGTCTTTTAGTGTTAGTGTCTGTGTTTATTTTCAAGTCATGTTAGGAATGTTTTACTTTTATATGAAGTGGTGTTTTAATATAGTTTTTTTTTTTTGTGTTAGCTTGTAATAACAGACCACCTTGAAATGTGGGAGCCTGTGGGGCTATCAAAGACTCGTATATTCATCTCTTTTGTTGTGTTCACTCAACTAAAATGGTTGTTAGGATATTCAATTTAGTATATTTTTCAGCCATTGCCCATCCATTATAGGACACAAAATACCAACAGTCTACATTAGCAAACGGCGGACCACACTTATCAGTCTGTATGCAAAGCTCTGAGGATACGGACTTTGTGCCATGCTACCTCCACGTTTGCAAGTGATTTTTTCAGTTCTAAGTCTTCTGACTAATAGTTCCCATGTTGGTGTAACCCAAGCTATTGATCTGATGCAGCCCACCGTAGATGGATAGTGCCCCATCACTATTACAAAATATAAGAAATAATAATTTAAATTTCATTATTATTTTTTTATTTAATAATTATATATATATATATTTTTTAAATGCAAGGATGATTGATGTTGCTAGCAAGGTCAATGTTACATTTACCATTGCTTCAATCGTTATAGTTTTTTGATAGGTAAGAAATATAAATGGGAAGGAATTGTATCGTTTATCATCACATCAATCATGATAATTTTCTAGTTGTTATTCGATTGTTATGCAAAAAATCGTCTGTCGGGTGCGCCGGCTGGTGATGCAGACCATCTTGATAATTCGGCGTCGGCTGTTGCGTCGGCTGGTGGCAATCCAAACCATCTTGTTAATCCGGCACCGACTGGTGGTGACCTTCCTTATAATGAAGAAGTAGGTGCCATTGCAGAGTAGGATAGAGATCTGACAGCGGTACCATCTGGTACGGAACAGGCTCCAATGCCAATTGAAAATGCTTCTGGCTCGACATCTGGAAGGAAATCGGCACCGAAAAAGCCAAAAGTTGAAAGTTCAGAACTTGAGTAAATTGTAATAGAGGGATAACAGGCTGCCTCAATGTCATTCTCTTTTACTAGTGTTTGGTTTTAGTATTAGTGTCTTTCGGTGTTAGCGTCTGTGTTTACTTTCAAGTCATGTTACGAATGTCCAGATGTCTGGCTGCTGAATGTCTGCTGAATGTCATTCTCTTTTACTAGTGTTTGCTTTCAGTGTTGTGTCTTTCAGTGTTGTATCTTTTAGTATTAGTGTCTGTGTTTACTTTCAAGTCATGTTAGGAATGTTTTACTTTTATATGAAGTGGTGCTTTAATATAGCTTTTTTTTTGTGTTAGCTTGTAATAATACACTACCTTGGAATGTGGGAGCTCATGCTCGGATATTCATCTCTTTTGTTATATTCACTCAATTGAAATGGCTGTTAGGATCTTTCAATCTAGTATATTTTTCGGCCATGACCCATCCATTATAAGACACAAAATACCAACGGTCTAGATTAGCAAACGGCGGGCCACACTTATCAGTCTGTATGCAAAGCTCTAAGGATACGAACTTTGTGTCATGCTACCTCCACGTTTACAAGTGATTTTTTAGTTCTGAGTCTTCTGACTAATAGTTCCCATGTTGGTGTAACCCAAGCCATTGATCTGATGTAGCCCACCATAGATGGACAGTGCCCCATCACTATTGCAAGATGTAAGAAATAATAATTTAAATTTCATTATCATTTTATTATTATTTAATAATCATATATTTTTTTTAAATGCAGGGATGATTGATGTTGCCAGTAAGGTCAGTGTTACGTTTACCATTGCTTGAATCGTTATAGTTTTTTGATAAGTAAGAAATATAAATGGAAAGGAATTGTATCGTTTATCATCACAGCAATCATGACAATTTTTTAGTTGTAATTCGATTGTTATGCAAAAAATTGTTTGGCGAGTGCGCCGGCTGATGGCAATGCACACCATCCTGATAATCTGGGGTTGGCTGTTGCGCTAGTTGGTGGCAACCCAAACCATCCTGTTAATCCAGCGCCGGTTGGTGGTGACCGTCTTTATAATGAAGAAGTAGGCGTCATTGCAAAGCAGGATAGAGATCTGACAGAGGTACCTTCTGGTACGGAACAGGCTCCAATGCCGATTGAAAATGCTTCTGGCTCGACATCTGGAAAGAAATCGGCACCAAAAAAGCCGAAAGTTGAAAGTCCAGAACTTAAGTAAATTGTAATAGAGGGATAACATGCTACTTTAATGTCATTCTCTTTTACTAGTGTTTGGTTTTAGTATTAGTGTCTTTCGGTGTTGGCGTCTGTGTTTACTTTCAAGTCATGTTAGGAATGTCCAGATGTCTAGCTGCTGAATGTCTGCTGAATGTCATTCTCTTTTACTAGTGTTTAGTTTCAGTATTGTGTCTTTCAGTTTTTTATCTTTTAGTATTAGTATCTGTGTTTACTTTCAAGTCATGTTAGGAACGTTTTACTTTTATGTGAAGTGGTGATTTAATATAGCTTTTTTTAATGTTAGCTTGTAATAACACACCACCTTAGAATGTGGGAGCCTGTGGGGCTATCAAAGACTCAGATATTCATCTCTTTTGTTGTATTCACTCAACTGAAATGGTTGTTAGGATCCTTCAATCTAGTATATTTTTCGGCCATGACCCATCCATTATAGGACACAAAATACCAACGGTTTAGATTAGCAAACGACAGGCCACACTTATCAGTCTGTATGCAAAGCTCTGAGGATACGAACTTTGTGCCACGCTACCTCCACGTTTATAAGTGATTTTTCAGTTCTAAGTCTTCTAATTAATAGTTCCTATGTTGGTGTAACCCAAGCCATTGATCTGATGCAGCCCACCGTAGATGGACAGTGCCCCATCACTATTGCAAAATGTAAGAAATAATAATTTAAATTTTATTATCTTTTTATTATTATTTAATAATCATATATTTTTTTTGAAAATGCAGGGATGATTGATGTTGCCGGCAAGGTCATTGTTACGTTTACCATTGCTTCAATTGTTATAGTTCTTTCATAGGTAAGATATACGAATGGGAATGAATTGTTTCGTTTATCATCGCAGTAATCATGACAATTTTCTATTTGTTGTTCGATTGTTATGCAAAAAATCATCCGGCTAGTGCACCGGCTGGTGGTAATCCGGCGCCGACTGGTGGCAATGCAGACCATCCTGATAATCCGGTGTTGGCTGGTGCGCCGGCTGGTGGTAAGCCAAACCATCCTGTTAATCCGGCGCCAGCTGGCAGTGACCGTCCTAATAATGAAGAAGTAGGTGTCATTGCAGAGCGGAATAGAGATCTGACAGTGGTACCTTCTAGTACAGAACAGGTTCCAATGTCGAATGAAAATGCTTCTGGCTCGACATCTGGAAAGAAATCGGCACCGAAAAAGCTGAAAGTTGAAAGTCCAGTACTTGAGGAAATTGTAATAGAGGGATAACAGGCTACTTTAATGTCATTCTCTTTTACTAGTGTTTGGTTTTAGTGTTAGTGTCTTTCGGTGTTAGCTTCTGTATTTACTTTCAAGTCATGTTAGGAATGTCCAGATGTCTGGCTACTGAATGTCTGCTGAATGTCATTTCCTTTTAATAGTGTTTAGTTTCAGTGTTGTGTCTTTAAGTGTTGTGTCTTTTAGTGTTAGTGTCTGTGTTTATTTTCAAGTCATGTTAGGAATGTTTTACTTTTATATGAAGTGGTGCTTTAATATAACTTTTTTTTGTGTTAGCTTATAATAACACACCACCTTGGAATGTGGGAGCCTGTGGGGATATCAAAGACTCGGATATTCATCACTTTTGTTGTGTTCACTCAACTGAAATGGTTGTTAGGATCCTTCAAACTATTATATTTTTCGGCCATGACCCATCCGTTATAGGACACAAAATACCAACGGTCTAGATTAGCAAACGGCGGGCCACACTTATCAGTCTATATGCAAAGCTCTGAGAATACGGACTTTGTGTCACGCTACCTCCACATTTGCAAGTGATTTTTTAGTTCTAAGTCTTCTGACTAATAGTTCCCATGTTGGTATAACCCAAGCCATTGATCTAATGCAACCCACCGTAGATGGACAGTGCCCCATCACTATTGCAAAATGTAAGAAATAATAATTTAAATTTCAATATCTTTTAATTATTATTTAATAATCATATATATTTTTTTAAAATGCAGGGATGATTGATGTTGCCAGTAAGGTTCGTGTTACGTTTACCATTACTTCAATCGTCATAGTTTTTTGATAGGTAAGAAATACAAATGTGAAGGAATTGTTTCGTTTCTCATCGCAGCAATCATGACAATTTTCTTCTTGTTATTCAATTTTTATGCAAAAAATCATCTGGCTAGTACGCAAGATGGTGGCAATCTGGCGCCGACTGGTGGCAATCCAGCGCCGGTTGGTGGCAATGCAGACCATCATGATAATCTGGCGTTGGCTGGTGCGCCGGCTGGTGGCAATCCAAACCATCTTGTTAATCTGGCGCCAACTGGTGATGACCGTCCTGATAATGAAGAAGCAGGTGTCGTTGCTGAGTAGGATAGAGATCTGACAGTGGTACCTTCTGGTATGGAACAGACTCCAATGCCGAATGAAAATGCTTTTGGCTCGACATCTGGATAAAAATCGGCATCGAAAAAGCCGGAAGTTGAAAGTCGAGAACTTGATGAATTGTAATAGAGGGATAACAGGCTGCTTTAATGTCATTCTCTTTTACTAGTGTTTGGTTTCAGTGTTAGTGTCGAGAACTTGATGAATTGTAATAGAGGGATAACAGGCTGCTTTAATGTCATTCTCTTTTACTAGTGTTTGGTTTCAGTGTTGTGTCTTTCAGTGTTAGTGTCTGTGTTTACTTTCAAGTCATATTAGGAATGTTTTACTTTTATATGAAATGGTGCTTTAATATATCTTTTTTTGTGTTAGCTTGTAATAACACACCACCTTGGAATGTGGGAGCCTGTGGGGCTATCAAAGACTCAGATATTCATCTCTTTTGTTGTTTTCACTCAACTTAAATGGTTGTTAGGATCCTTCAATCTAGTATATTTTTCGACCATGACCTATATATTATAGGACACAAAATACCAACGGTCTAGATTAGCAAATGGCGGGCCACACTTATCAGTCTGTATGCAAAGCTCTGAGGATACGAACTTTGTGTCACACTACCTCCATGTTTGCAAGTGATTTTTTTAGTTCTGAGTCTTCTGACTAATAGTCCCCATGTTGGTGTAACCCAAGCCATTGATCTGATGCAATCCATCGTAGATGGACAGTGCCCCATCATTATTACAAAATGTAAGAAATACTAATTTAAATTTCATTATCTTTTTATTATTATTTTATAATCATATATTTATTTGGAAAACGTAGGGATGATTGATGTTGCCAGCAAGGTCAGTGTTATGGTTACCATTGCTTCATGCGTTATAGTTTTTTGATGGGTAAGAAATACAAATGGGAAGAAATTATTTCGTTTATCATCGCAGCAATCATGAAAATTTTCTGGTTGTTATTCGATTGTTATGCAAAAAATCACCTGGCTAGTGGCAATGTAGACCATCCTGATAATCCGACGTTGGTTGGTGCGCCACCTGGTGGCAATCCAAACCATCCTGTTAATCCGGCGTTAGCCGGTGGTGATCGTCCTGATAATGGAGAAACAAGTGTCGTTGCAAAGCGAGATAGAGGTCTGATAGTGGTACCTTCTGGTACGAAATAGGTTCCAATGCTAAATGAAAATGCTTCTGGCTCGACATCTGGAAAGAAATCTATACCGAAAAAGCCAAAAGTTGAAAGTCCAAAACTTGAGGAAATTGTAATAGAGGGATAACAGGCTGCTTTAATGTCATTCTCTTTTAATAGTGCTTGGTTTTAGTGTTAGTGTCTTTTTGTATTAGCGTCTGTGTTTACTTTTAAGTCATGTTAGGAATGTCTAGATGTCTGGTTGTTGATTGTCTGCTAAATGTCATTCTCTTTTACTAGTGTTTGGTTTCAGTATTGTGTCTTTCAGTGTTGTGTCTTTTAGTGTTAATGTTTGTGTTTACTTTCAAGTCATGTTAGGAATATTTTACTTTTATATGAAGTGGTGCTTTAATATAGTTTTTTTTTTGTTAGCTTGTAATAACACACCACCTTGGAATGTGGGAGCTTGTGAGGCTATCAAAAACTCAGATATTCATTTCTTTTGTTGTGTTCACTCAACTTAAATGGTTGTTAGGATCCCTCAATCTAGTATATTTTTCGGCCATGACCCATCCATTATAGGACACAAAATACCAACGTTCTAGATTACCAAACTGTGGGCTACACTTATCAGTCTGTATGCAAAGCTCTGAGGATACGAACTTTGTGCCACGCTACCTCCACGTTTGCAAGTGATATTTTTTCAGTTCTAAGTCTTCTGACTAATAGTTCCCATGTTGGTGTAACCCAAGCCATTGATCTGTGCAGCCCACCATAGATGGACAGTGCCCCATCACTATTATAAAATATAAGAAGTAATAATTTAAATTTCATTATCTTTTTATTATTATTTAATAATCATATATTTAATTTGAAAATGCAGGAATGATTGATGCTGCCAGCAAGGTCAGTGTTATGTTTACCATTACTTCATGTGTTATAGTTTTTTGATAGGTAAGAAATACAAATGAGAGGAAATTGTTTCATTTATCATTGCAGCAATTATGACAATTTTCTGGTTGTTATTCAATTGTTATGCAAAAAATCGTTCGGCTGGTGCGTCGGCTAGTGGCAATTTGGTGCCGACTAGTGGCAATGCAGACCATCCTGATAATCCAGCATTGGCCGGTGCGCCGGCTGATGGCAATCCAAACCATCCTGTTAATCCGGCACCTGCTGGTGGTGATCATCCTGATAATGAAGAAGCAGGTGCCGTTGTAAAGCGGGATAGAGATCTAACAGTGGTAGCTTCTGGTATGGAATAGGCTTCAATGCCGAATGAAAATGCTTCTAGCTCAACATCTGGAAAGAAATCTACACCGAAAAAGCCGAAAGTTGAAAGTCTATAACTTGAGAAAATTGTAATAGAAGGATAACAGGCTGTTTTAATGTCATTCTCTTTTACTAGTGTTTGGTTTTAGTGTTAGTGTCTTTCGTTGTTAGCGTTTGTATTTACTTTCAAGTCATGTTAGGAATGTGTAGATGTCTAACTGCTGAATGTTTACTGAATGTCATTCTCTTTTACTAGTGTTTGGTTTCAGTGTTGTGTCTTTCAGTGTTATGTCTTTTAGTGTTAATGTATGTGTTTACTTTTAAGTCATATTAGGAATGTTTTCGTTTATATGAAGTGGTGTTTTAATATAACTTTTTTTGTGTTAGCTTATAATAACACACCACCTTGGAATGTGGTAGCCTGTGGGACTATCAAAGATTTGGATATTCATCTCTTTTGTTGTGTTGACTCAACTGAAATGGTTGTTACAATCCTTCAATCTAGTATATTTTTCGCCCATGACCCATTTATTATAGGACATAAAATACTAACAGTTTAGATTAGCAAACGGCGAGCCACACTTATCAGTCTGTATGTAAAGCTCTGAGGATACGAACTTTGTACCACGCTACATCTACGTTTGCAAGTGATTTTTTAGTTCTGAGTCTTCTGACTAATAGTTCCCATGTTGGTGTAACCCAAGCCATTGATCTGATGCAGCCCACTGTAGATAGACAGTGCCCCATCACTATTACAAAATGTAAAAAATAATAATTTAAATTTTATTATCTTTTTATTATCATTTAATAATCATATATTTTTTTTGAAAATGTATGAATGATTGATGTTACCAGCAAGGTCAGTGTTACATTTACCATTGCTTCAATCATTATAGTTTTTTGATAGGTAAGAAATACAAATGGGAAGGAATTGTTTCGTTTATCATCGCAGCAATCATGACAATTTTCTTGTTGTTATTCGATTGTTATGCAAAAAAATCGTCCAGCTGGTGCGCCGGCTGGTGGCAATACAGACCATTCTGATAATCCGCTGTTGGCTGGTGCGTCGACTGGTGGCAATCCAAACCATCCTATTAATCCTGCGTCGGCTGGTGGTGACCATCCTGATAATGAAGAAGCAAGTGTCATTGCTGAGCGTGATAGAGATCTGACAGTGGTACCCTATGGTACGGAACAGGCTCCATTGCCGAATGAAAATGCTTCTCGCTCGATATCTGGATAGAAATCGACACCGAAAATGTAGGAAGTTGAAAGTCGAGAACTTGAGGAAATTGTAATAGAGGGATAACAGGCTGCTTTAAGTCATTCTCTTTTACTAGTGTTTGGTTTCAGTGTTAGTGTCTTTCAGTGTTAGCGTCTGTGTTTACTTTCAAGTCATGTTAGGAATGTCTAGATGTCTGGCTGCTGAATATCATTCTCTTTTACTAGTGTTTGGTTTCACTGTTGTGTCTTTCAGTGTTAGCGTCTGTGTTTACTTTCAAGTCATGTTAGGAATGTCTAGATGTCTGGCTGCTGAATATCATTCTCTTTTACTAGTGTTTGGTTTCACTGTTGTGTCTTTCAGTGTTAGCATCTGTGTTTACTTTCAAGTCATGTTAGGAATATTTTACTTTTATATGAAGTGGTGCTTTAATATAGATTTTTTTGTGTTAGCTTATCATAACACACCACCTTGGAATGCGGGAGCCAGTGGGGCTATCAAAGACTTGAATATTCATCTCTTTTGTTGTGTTCACTCAACTGAAATGGTTGTTAGGATCCTTCAATGTAGTATATTTTTCGGCCATGACCCATCCATTATAGGACACAAAATACCAACAGTCTAGATTAGCAAATGGTGGGCCACAATTATCAGTCTGTATGCAAAACTCTGAGGATACAAACTTTGTGCCACACTACCTCCACGTTTGCAAGTGATTTTCAGTTCTGAGTCTTCTAAATATTAGTTCCCATGTTGGTGTAACCCAAGCCATTGATCTGATACAGCCCACCGTAGATGGACAGTGCCCCAAAAATCTCCTCTATGGGTTCCCATAGTTTAGTAACCCAAGCCATTGATCTTATGCGTCCCACCGTAGATCCGGTCCATCGTGAGGGTGAGCAACGCTTAGATTTGTGGTGTACAAATCTGCTGAGATGTTGGGCCACCGTACATCCATGCAGCAGACCAATGGACTGAATTACAGACGCATGGATATGCATATGTCGCGCAAAGACATATGCTTGTGTAACATACAACCCCTCCCAGGAGAAAACGCTGAGGTAATTTGCAGGACGTGCATGGGATCCAGGTCACTCATTAAGTGGGCCCAACATGAAATCGCGCGCGCGCACGGTTAAAAATTAAGTGGGCCCAACTAAGAGAAAAAATGAAAATGAGAACACCTAGCATTGAAAGATTCCCGAACCCTCTGTTGTGTTTATAAGCCATCTGCTCATAAAATGAATATATAATAATAAAGAATAAGGTAGGCCATATATATTGTAGGTAATAGCAGGTATCAGAATGATATGTTGAAAGCTGTCTAAGCTATCCATATTGTTTATGAGTCTAGATCCTCTGCTTAACACAAATAAGGTTTTCCTACTTGTTGCAATGTGATTAGATCACATTATCATCGACTATGTTTAATGCAGAAGTGCTAACAAAGTCAATGATGTGATGAATCAAATGGCAAGCAGAGGATCTGGATTCCATGTTTATATGCCTTCAAACTAATTTATATAGTACATTCAAAATGAAGGTAAAAACCAAATATAAGCATTATCGAAACCTTGATAAGCTTTAAGAAGGTTTTAAATGTTTCTATCTAGGAAGCCTGAATCTTATACGGGCCTCATATCCTAACATGATATGTTTACATGAGATTGACTGCTGGGATATTACACAAGTATCACAGAGGGCCCCAAGAACTTCTAGTTCCACATTATCATAAAAGCTAGTAGATGCAAAAGATTATCGCACGCATGAGGTTGTTGGCTTTCAAATAGATGGAATAAAATGAATACAATTGATAGTATTAAAAAACATTTATTATTGAAAATTGAAGGAAAATGGTGAATTATGTTTTTTTTTTTAAAACCAAGAGTTATATATTCATATATAGGCGACTATATAAAGGAGTTCTAAAAATGATGTTATGTTAATTGTGCTATGTTAATTTGGAATAATTATGCTATGTTAATTATTCTAAAAATAATGCAATGTTAATTATGTTATGTTAATTATACGATGTTAATTTGGAATAATTATGATATTTTAATTATGCCATTAACATCGAACATGGCCAAATTAATATAACAACATAATTAATATAGCAATCGTTGGAAGGAGGAGATTATACTATTTTAAATGATGGCCATGATAGTTAGCCCATCTAAAGATGACAAGCCTATCAGTTGGGGTGCATTTGGTGTTGTCCATATAATAGTTATTATGCTACCCACGTAAGTAAATACTAAAACACTCCTTCATACAAGATCCACACTAAACCTCAAAAAATAAATATTACCATTTGCGGCAAGTACGACATGAACCGGTAACAGTTATTCTCTAATATCAATTTCAATATTATCCATTATGGAGAGGGAGAAGAAGATTCTGATTAAAAAAAAGAAGAAGAATGAATGAGATTTTGGAGAGAGAAGGAATTCGGCTAGCAGTTCTAGAACTTTAAAAAAAAAAGGAATGCATGTTGAGGTGAATGGATGAGCTTATATAGTGAGGTGAATGAATGAGTTAATATAGTGAGGTGTAAATGGATTGGTACTCCGTGACGTAGCCCGATGGCTGATCGGTGTTCTATGGGCCCCATCATGATTTATGTGTTTCATCCACGACATTCATCCATTTTTAAATATCAATTTTTGACTTGATCCTAAAAATTAGAGGGATATAAATATCAAGTTGACCACACCACCGAAAAATAATAGTGATTGGATATCCACCATTAAAATCGTCTTAAGGCCCACTGTACTATTATTTTAAATCTAATATTTTGATTAGGTCATACAAACATAGATGAAGTGAAAAAAATAAAGATAATTTTGATCTAAAACTTTTATAGCTCTAAAAAGTTTTTAATGGTCGGCGTTCATTAAACACGCGTTTCCTATAATGTGGTCCACTTGAGATTGAGATATTACTAATCAACCATAAATTATATTAGGCATCATATGTATTCATGCTATTTTTAATTTGGTTGGTATGTTAATTATTCTAAAAATGATGCTATGTTGATTATGTTATGTTAATTATTATATGTTAATTATTGTATATTAATTATTATATGTTAATTAATCTATGTTAATTAATGATGTTATGTTAATTATGTTATATTAATTATGCTATGTTAATCATTATCTTTTAATTATGCTATGTTAATTATTCCAAAAATGATGATATGCTAATTATTTATTTTAATCATGTTATGTTAATTATTTTATATTATTATACTATATTAATTATGTTATGTTAATTATATTAACATTTTTGGAATAATCATGCTATATTAATTATTCAAAAAATGATGTTATATTAATTATATTATGTTAATTTAGAATAATTATGCTATGTTAATTATTAAAAAATAATGTTATATTAATTTTGTTATATTAATTATGTTATATTAATTTGAAATAATTATGCTATATTGATTATGATATTAACATTGAATATGACCAAATTAACATAACATAATTAAAATAGCAACCGTTGGAAGTAGGGGATTATACTATTTCAAATTATGGTCATGATAATTAGCCCAACTAAAGATGATAAGCCTATCAGTTGGGGTGGGTTTAGTGTGGTCCATATGATAGCTATTATGCTACCTGCATAGCCAAATACTAAAGCACTCTTTCATACAAAATACACACTAAACTTAAAAACTACATTTAACAAAAATTATTATATTAGCAAAAATATCGATTGTATAAAGTTGTAATACAAATAAAATAACATTACCATTTGCGGTAAGTACGACATGAACTACTGGCAGTAGTTTTTCTCTAATATCAATCTCAACATTATCCATTACGGAGAAAGAGAAGGGGATTCTGGTAAAAAAAAGAAGAATGAATGAAATTTTAGAGAGAGAAGGGATTCGGGTAGCAAATATAGACCTTTGAAAAAAAGAATAAAAAAATGAATGCATGTTGAGGTGAACGGATAAGCTTATATAGTGAGGTGAAGAAATGAATTAATATAGTGAGGTGTAAACGGATTGGTATTCTATGACGTAGCCCGATGGCTGATCGGTGCTCTGTGGGCCCCATCGTGATTTATATATTTCATCCGCGACATTTATTCATTTTTAAACATCATTTTATGGCTTGATTTCAAAAATTAGTGGGATATAAATCTTAGGTTGACCACACCACCGGAAAATAATAATGATTGGATATCCACCATTAAAATCGTCTTAAGGCCTACTGTTATTTGACATCCAATATGTTGATTAAGTCATATTGACTCAGATGAAATAAAAAAATAAAGATATTCTTGATCTTAAACTTTCATGGTCTCAAAAAGTTTTTAATTATCATCGTTCATTGAACATGCGTTTCCTGTAATGTGGTCCACTTGAGATTGAGATATAACTAATTAACTATAAATTATATCCAGCATCATATGTATTCATGATATTTTTAATTTGGTTGTTATGTTAATTATTTCAAAAATGACACTATGTTAATTATGTTATATTAATTATTTTATATTAATTATGTTATATTAATTATGTTATGTTAATCATGTTATGTTAATCATTTTATGTTAATGATGTTATATTAATTATTTTATGTTAATGATTTTATGTTAATTATTATATGTTAATTAATTATACTATGTTAATTATTTTATATTAATTATTTTATGTTAATTAATTATTTTAATTAATGATACTATGTTAATTATGTTATGTTAATTATGCTATGCTAATCATTTTATATTAATTATGCTATGTTTATTATTTAAAAAATGATGTTATATTAATTATGTTAATCATTTTTGGAATAATCATGATATGTGAATTATTTTATGTTAATTATACTATATTAATTATTCCAAAAATAATGCTATATTAACTATGCTATATCAATTTGGAATAATTATGCTATGTTAATTCGTAATAATTATACTATGTTAATATGCTAATTAATTATGTTATGTTAATTATGCTATGTTAATTTAGAATAATTATCTTATGTTAATTATACTGTTAACATCGAACATGATCAAATTAGTATAGCATAATTAACATAACAATCAAATTAACAAAACAACTGTTGGAAGCAGGGTATTATACTTTTTCAAATAATGACCAGGATAGTTAGCTCAGTTAAAGATGACAAGCGTATCAGTTGGGGTGGATTTATTGTCATACATACGGTAGTTATTATGCTACCCGCGTAGCTAAATACTAAAGTACTATTTCATATAAGATACACACTAAACATCAAAACTGCATTTAAAAAAAATTATTATATTAGTAAAAATGGTGATTTTACAGAGCTGTAATATAAATAAAATAACATTACCATTTGCGGCAAGTAGAACATGAACTACCGCCAGCAGTTCTTCTCCAATGTCAACTCACCGTTATTCATTATGGAGAGATATAAGGAGATTTTGGTAAAAAAGAAGAAGAAGAAGAATGAGATTTTGAAGAGAGAATGGATTTAGGTAGCAGTTTTAGAACTTAAAAAAAAATGAATGCATGTTGAGGTGAACGGATGAGATTATATAGTGAGGTGAAAGAATGGGTTAATATAGTAAGGTGTAAATGGATTGGTACTCTGTGACGTAGCCCAGTGGCTGATCGGTGCTTTGTGGGCCCCATCATGATTTATGTATTTCATCCACAACATTCATCCATTTTTAAACATCATTTTGTAGCTTGATCCCAAAAATTAGAGGGATATAAATCTCAGGTTGACTACACCACCGGGAAATAATAATGATTGGATATCCACATTAAAATCATCCTAAGGCCCATTGTACTGTTATTTGACATCCAATACGTTGATTAGGTCATACAAGCCCAGATGAAGTAAAAAATACAAAGATAATCTTAGATCCAAGACTTCTATGGCCCCAAAAAGTTTTTAATGGTTGGCGTTCATTGAACATGCGTTTCCTGTAATGTGGTCCACTTGAGCTTGGGGTTTAACTAATCAATCATAAATTATATCAAGCATCATATGTATTAATGGTATTTTTAATTTGGATGTTATGTTAATTATTGTAAAAATGATGCTATGTTAATTATGCAATGTAAATTATTATATGTTAATGATGCTATATTAATCACACTATTTTAATTATGTTATGTTAATCATGATATGTTAATTATGCTATATTAATTATTTTATGTTAATGATGCTATGTTAATTAATTATGGTATGTTAATTATTCTATGTTAATTAATCTATGTTAATTAATGATGCAATGTTAATTAAGCTATGTTAATTATGCTATGTTGATATTGCTATGTTAATCATTATATGTTGATTATGTTATGTTAATTATTAGAAAAATGATGCTATGTTAATTATGTTATGTTAATCATGTTATTCTTCAATTATTATATATTAATTATACTATGTTAATAATGTTAATTATTTTTAGAATAATTATGCTATGTTAATTTGGAATAATTATCTTATATTAATTTTAAAAAATGATACCATGTTAATTATACTATGTTAATTCAGAATAATTATATTATGTTAATTATGTTATTAGCATCAAACGTGGCCAAATTAACATAGCAACCAAATTAACATAACAACTTTAGAAGCAAGGGATTGTACTATTTCAAATTATGGCCATGATAGTTAGCTCAACTAAAGATGACAAGCCTATCAGTTGGGGTAGGTTTGGTGTCGTCCATATAATAGTTATTATGCTACCCGCATAGCCAAATACTATAACACTCTTCCATACAAGATCCATAGTAAACTTCAAAACTACATTTTTAAAAAAAAAATTATTATATTAGCAAAAATGGCGATTCTATAAAGTTGTAATACAAATAAAATAATATTACCATTTGCGGTAAGTACGATATGAGCTACCAGCAATATTTCTTCTCCAATATCAATCTCAAAATTATCCATTACGGAGAAAGAGAAGGGAATTCTGATAAAAAAAAAAGGAAGAATGAGATTTTAGAGAGAGAAATGATTCGGCTAACAACTCTAGAACTTTTTTTTTTAAAAAAAGGAATGCATGTTGAGGTGAACGAATGGGCTTATATAGTGAGGTGAATGAATGAATTAATATAATGAGGTGTAAACAGATTGGTACTCCGTGACGTAGCCCAGTGGCTGATCATTGCCCTATGGACCCCATCATGATTTATGTGTTTCATCCACAACATTCATACATTTTTAAACATCATTTTATGACTTGATCCCAAAAATTAGAGGAATATAAATCTCAGGTTGACCACACCACCGGGAAACAATAGTGATTGGATATTTACCATTAAAATCGTCTTAAGGCTCATTGTACTGTTATTTGACATCCAATATGTTGATTAGGTCATACAGACCCAAATGAAGTGAAAAAAATAAAGATAATCTTGGTCCAAAACTTTTATGGCCCCAAAAAGTTTTTAATGGTCGGCGTTCATTGAACATGCATTTCTTGTAATGTGAGACCCAACCTAAGTTCACATGTGTGCGTGTGTAGGTATGCATTTAGTTCATTTTGGTCCCGCGGTCCTACTGGTCAAATTTCGGTGACCCGCGACCTTCGGATAGTGTTTGCAGTCACCCTTGAGTTCGGTCAAGTAGACCCGACTCGGATTGACCCGAGACGTACGCCATTACGACAACATCGTTGTTGCGGTTCCAACGACGTGTCTCGTGTGAAAATCAGACGTGTCCATCAAAAGTTATGGGTCGCGTATCATTTGGACCATTGATCACATTTTTAGTGGGACCCACATGATTTGCACGTTTCCACATGTGCACGCTTGCCAATGGTGATGACATCACCATTTTCATGATGTCATATGGCCTAGTCTAGCAATGAAGGACTTCCTTCTCCAAACTTATTAGACTCTTTGTTTTTATCTTTTCCAGAAGTCATCATGGAATTTTTTTTCTTCCCCATACAATTTCTCTTCCCCAATCTGAAATTTTCTGAAATTTCTCTTCTCTAGGGAGAGAGAGAGAGACCACCATATCCTCTTTTCTAGCAAATGTAATCATCACTTTGAATAAAACTCCCTTCTTGCTAGCAAATGCATCTCATTCCTCTCTCTCCTCCCTCATTCTCTCCTTTTTTCTCTCTTGTAAAAAAATTTAGCCCATTTTTCCATCTTTTTCAGCCCATTCTCATCCTTTTTTTCCTCAATCCCTCCATTGAAAACCCATCTCAACCCTCCATCTTGCTTCCTTGGACCCTTAGAAGCTTGGATGGAGTTTTAATAGCGATCTTAAGGTGGGTAACTATGATCTTGCTGATCTGATTTTCTACCCTTAAAATCTTCTTATTTCTTTTGTGTGGATCATATGGGGCCTACCAATCCATGGTGGAGACCCCATTTGACCCCATGGATGTGGCCTTTTGGCCCATCCTACATGCATATCATGAAACATGATAGGGCCATCCTCCCTGGACCCCATCATGATGTATTATATCATCCACCTTATTTCAAGGGCATCTAGACCCTAAAAGTCATATTGGGATGGCATCCCAACTACCCATTCTAGTCATAAATCATGCATGCATTAGTTTAATGTTGCATGTTCAAGTAACATTGTTGTATGGTTGAGATTGACTCTTGGGAGGGCCCATTAGTGGCGGGGCCCTACCCCCATAGCCGGATTACTTTCTTTTCTTCTTCTCTTTTCTATGATATGTAGATGATGATGTGTGTGTGGCCCATTTAGTGGGCCTAGGATGTTCCAAAATAAATAAAAATAAAAATTCAGTAAAGTGGGATGCCCTTACCACTCAACTCCATGATCTTTGGATACCTTAATCAATGCATGCAAGTGTCCTAGTCTTAATCTATGATTTGGACATTTGTGGGGCCACTGAGGAAGGCCACACACCCTTTATGTGGCTGAAATTATTGAGATATAGGCTGATGTGTCCAGCCATGTATTGTTGTCCAAAAAATATATATATCTGGACTGTTGCATGGACTATCATGTTCAATCTTTGGCATAAATTTCTTTTGGATCATGATTTTTATTATTTTATTTATAATTATGGGGTGTAATGAGAAGGTGTGGACCTCACCTTGAGGTGTGGTAAGTCATACCTCAGATGGCCCATGAAGTGGTACCCAAAAAGGAGGCCCATAGGGGTGGGCGGTCCACCTTGTTGGGCTGTCCAGCCCATATGTATGGAGGAAAAACATACACTTCAGCTTGATTTCTCTGAGGGATAGGCTACTTTTGTAGACCCCACCTTACTGTATTTTATGAAAAAAAAATACTAAACCGCCATTTTCTCCCTCTTGGATGAAGTTTGAGCCCACCTTATTGGGTAAAGAATGCATGGACAGTAACATCTCTTCCTGGACAGATTAAAATTCCTAATTTAATTAAAATATTTATGAGAATTCAAAAATCATAAAAATTTTCAGAGAGATGGTCACTTATGATAGGACCCACCTACAAAATTTTGGGGCTAATGGACACCTGTACACACCATGGTGTTGGCTGGACCGACCCATTACAATATGGTGTCCAGATCAGTCCGATTTTCAGGACAGATTGATTTCTTTAAATAAATTAAAATATTTTTAGATGTTAAAAAATTCTGAAATTTTGTGAAAGTATGTTCTACTTATTGTAGGACCCACTTACCAAATTTAGGTCCAATGGACCCCTGTGCACACCGTGGCAAGGGCCAGAAAGGCCCACCACGTTGGGACATCCAGGTCAGTCTGATTTTCTGGACAGTCTGTTTCATTTAAATTAATTAAAATATTTCTAAGTGTCTGAAAATTCTAAAATTTTATGGAGGTGTGGGCCACCTATGGTATTGTCGCCCTGCAAGATTTCATACCCAATGGACATTTGAACTGGCCATGGTACAGATAGAAGTGGCCTGCTAGGTAGGGACGCCCGGGCTGGGGCGTCCAGCCTGCTTCGTGGGCCCACCTTGATGTGTTGTATATCCTACCACCCATTCATATGGGGTCCTTACAGGATTGATCATCCTCCCCTTTGTTTTTATTCAATTGGGGCCCATTGGGTGAATTTTTAAGCCAGATACCCTAGGCCCAGAGGGCTACCTACACATGGGACATCCCTTCCTTGGGCTACTACTGGGCCTGCATTCCAACGACCTGACCCACTTGATATATGTATTGCATATCTTCTCTCATTTGGTGGGGCCCATAGTAATGTGTGTGGACCATTAGGGATTAAATATACTAGAAATATTTCTACTGTTGGACTCCAACCAACCCAAAAATTTGGGTGGGCTGGAATTTGGCATTGAGCCCTATAATTGTTGCCTATAAATGTTCTTTTGGGGCAATATGGCCCACTAGATTTGAGGAGGTTTTAAGTCAGTTATCTTACCATTCTAATTTTATTTTTGGACTTAATTAGTGCAAGATTAGAGACCCATTCCAATTGGATTCTTCTTGGGCTAGTCTTCTAGTTAATTAATGGGCCTTATAGCCTTGGTTGGGCTGAAAATTTTGATAAGCCTGTTGGACCCTTGGGTCCTATATTTACCAGGCCATTGTGATGGATCTTATGGGCCAAATACTCAAGTAGTTGGGCCCTTACTTGTCCACTATAATAAATCTATACTTTGGCCGAGATGTGAGGCCCAACTTACTTGTGTTAAATATAAGGGTTTCCCATATGTTGAGATAATGGGCTGCCCATTAGGCCCACCACAATGAGTGAACCCATAACCCTTATGGTTGGGCCCTAACCTTGCTTAAGGGCCCACCAGGTTACCTATACCTTAGGCTTAGTGTATGGCCCACTAAGCCATGGATTGATTATGCCTTGGACCTTTCTTTGCATACGTAGCAGGCTATCTTTTAGGACCCAGTTGACATTGAATGTCCTCCTTGGTGGCCCTAAGGTAGGACCATAGAGGCCCTTGTAGGTGGTTGAAGGCCCACCTTGGGCCTGGTTAGGACCGTTCCTCTTTAGGACTTTGACTCTTTTAGTTTGTGTGCCATCCCAAATTACTGGGCTCCCACTAGAGGATTTTTCTTCTCCTTAGAACACCTGTCTATGTGCCTAGACCTTAACCCTCATTGGGATGGAGGATTCCATATTCCACAGGTAGCACACTTACATCATTGTGACCCATATGCATCATCTGTATGAATTGATTGTATTGTATGGTGGTCATTGAGGGATGGAGTTTCTCCCCTTGTGCACATTGAGTGCCTGAAGCTTATGCATGATTTGTGTGTGCGACTCATGCGTTGACATCACATTTCATGATGATACCGTCCTTGCTTCATTAGGGTCATGCCTCCACAGGGACATTTGTGGATGGCCGTATGTACGGACACCGAAAATATTACTTGAGCATACCGGGTGCATAGGATGCCCATGTGTGAAATTCTCAAAACTTCTATGGTACCAAGGATCTGCTCCAACTCCATGACCGAGTGAAAATTATGAACGCATGAGGGCCTTATACCGTTAGGCCGCGACTCCCACTGTCATGTGGTCGGTTGGATAGGGGTGTGGCCTTACTTGCCTGGTGTGAGGAGGCATTATTAGGTTGAGTCTGACCAGCTCATGAAATGGGTCTGCTACCATCAGGCCTTGTTGGTGATTGGCTCTCCACAGGCAGGTAGTGAGGTCTCTTACGCTCGTTTAGTTGTGCGGGTCTATAGCGCGGCAGTCATTCAGTAGTGTAATGGACCCCGGTGACTTCCTTATGATCGAAAATGTACTTGACATGTGGGTTGTATATGAGCACTGACATTACTTGCATCGCATTAACATTGGCTGTGTAAGCCCCTTCATGCATCGCCTTGGTATGGCGCCCAGTACTCATTGCATCGCATTCATAATAACTCTTGATAATGCTAGTGACATTGTTATTGAGCATATTTCCCTTCTTGTACCTACTTCTAATCTTCTGTGCACCATTGTCACACACTCTCACTACCCTCTAAGCTTCTATAAGCTTATGCACGATTAATGCTTGCAGGAGACTCTAGGCAGGCGTCGTAGCAGCAGAGCGTGGAGTAGAGTTGAGCATTGAGGACTCCAGTGTTGCGGGCTTCTTTCTCTTTTCCTATCATCTTATGTATGTCCTTTTGGACCTTATGTAAATTTGTAAAAGTTCAAATTCTTAGTGGATTTTGTGATGTATGCCCTTTGTTATTCTCATATGTACTTTCTGTGATCTTGGGTATGCTCGTATTGAAATTATTATACTGTTATGGAAATCTTCCTTGTAGGATCTCAGGATCGGAACCAGTCTCAGGAGCCGAGAATGGGGTACTACGGAGGCTGTTGCGGTCAGAACCGGCCATCGGGTTCTTTGTGAGTCCGGTTGCTGAGTCTAGGGCGTGACATGTAATGTGGTCTACTTGAGATTGTTATATAACTAATCAACCATAAATTATATCAGGCATCATATGTATTCATTCTATTTCTAATTTGTTTGTTATATTAATTATTCCAAAAATAATGCTATGTTAATTATTCTATATTAATCATGTTATGTTAATTATACTATGTTAATCATGTTATGTAAATCATGCTATGGTAATTATGTTATGTTAAGTATTCTATGTTAATGATGTTATGTTAATTATACTATATTAATCATGATATATTAATTAATTATGTCATTTTAATTATTCTATGTTAATTATTTTATATTAATTATTATATATTAATTAATCTATGTTAATTATTCTATATTAATTATACTATTTTCATCATGATATGTTAATCATTACATGTTGATTATGCTATGTTAATTATGCTATGTTAATTATTTTTGGAATAATCATAATATGTTAATTATTCTATGTTAATTATAATACGTTAATTATTCTAAAAATGATGCTATGTTAATTTGTAATAATTATGATATGTTAATTTGCAATAATAATGATATGTAAATTTGAAATAATTATCTTATGTTAATTATGATGTTAGCATTGAACATGGCCAAATTAATATAGTATAATTAACATAGCAAGCAAATTAACATAATAACTGTTGGAAGTAGAAGGTTATACTATTCGAAATGATAGCCATGATAGTTACCCCAGCTAAAGATGCTAAGTTTATCAGTTGTTGTGGGTTTGTTGTCATCCATATGATAGTTATTATGCTACCTGCATATACAAATACTAAAGCACTATTCCATACAAGATCCATACTAAACCTCAAAATTATATTAAAAAAATTATTATATTAGGAAAAATGGCGATTCTATAAAACTGTAATACAAATAAAATAACATTACCATTTATGGTAAGTACGGCATGAACTACCAGTAACAGTTCTTCTCCAATATCAATCTTAACATTATCTATTATGGAGAGAGAAAAGGATTCTGGTAAAAAAAGAAGAATGAATGAGATTTTGAAAAGAGAAGGGATTCGGGTAGCAGCTTTGGAATTTTGAAGAAAAAAAAAAGGAATACATGTTGAGGTGAACGGATGAGTTTATATAGTGAGTTGAAGGAATATGTTAATATAGTGAGGTGTAAATGGATTTGTACTCCGTGACATAGCCTGGTGGCTAATTGGTGCTCTGTGGGCCCCATCGTGATATATGTGTTTCATCCATGACATTCATTCATTTTTAAACATCATTTTATAACTTGATCCCAAAAATTAGAGAGATATAAATCTCAGGTTGACCACACCACCGGGAAACAATAGTAATTGGATATCCACCATTAAAATCATCCTAAGGCCCACTGTACTGTTATTTGACATCCAATATGTTGTTTAGCCATATAGGCCTAGATGAAGTGAAAAAAATAAAGATAATTTTGATCCAAAACTTTTATGGCCCCAAAAAGTTTTTAATGGTCGGCGTTCATTGAACATGCATTTCCTGTAATGTGGTTCACTTGAGATTGGAATATAACTAATCAACCATAAATTATATCAGGCATAATATGTATTCATGCTATTTTTAATTTGGTTGTTATGTTAATTATTTAAAAAATAATCCTATATTAATTATGATATGTTAATTAATTTATGTTAATCATGCTATGTTAATTATGCTATGTTAAGCATGATATGTTAATCATTATATGTTAATTATGTTATGTTAATTATTATAAAAATTATACTATGTTAATTATTTTATGTTAATTATGTTAATCATTTTTGGAATGATCATGATATGTAAATTATTCCAAAAATGATGTTATGTTAATTATGATATGTTAATTTGTAATAATTATGATATATTAATTATTCTAAAAAAGATGTTATGCTAATTATGCTAATTAATTATATTATGTTAATTATGTTAAATTAATTTGGAATAATTATCTTATGTTAATTATGCTATTAACATTGAACATGATGAAATTAATATAGCAACCTAACATAACAATCGTTGGAAGCGGGGGATTATACTATTCTAAATGATGGTCATAATGGTTAACCCAGCTAAAGATGACAAGCTTATCAGTTGGAGTGAGTTTGGTGTTGTCCATATGATAGCTATTATGCTACTCACGTAGCCAAATACTAAAGCACTCTTCCATACAAGATCTATAATAAATCTCAAAACTGCATTTAAAAAAATTATTATATTAGCAAAATGACGATTATACAAAGCTGTAATACAAATAAAATAACATAACCATTTGCGGCAAGTACGATATGAACTACCGGCAATAGTTCTTCTCCAATATTAATATTAACATTATTCATTACGGAGAGAGAGAGAAAGAGAGAGAGATTCTAGTTTTTTTAAAAAAAGAATGATTGAGAATTTGGAAAGAGAAGGGATTCAGGTAGCAGCTCTAAAACTTTGAAAAAAAAAGAAGAAGAAATGTATGTTGAGGTGAACGGATGGTCATATATAGTGTAGTGAAAGAATGAGTTAATATAGTGAGGTGTAAACGGATTTGTACTCTATGACATAGCCCGATGGTTGATCGGTGCTCTGTGGGCCCCATCATGATTTATGTGTTTCATCCACAACATTCATCCATTTTTAAACATCATTTTATAACTTGATCCCAAAAATTAGAGGGATATAATCTGTCACGCCCCAGACTCGGTAACCGGACTCACAAAGAACCTAATGGCCGGTTCTGGCCGCAACAGCCTCTGTAGGAGCCAAGAATAGTACCCCATTCTTGGCTCCTGAGACAAGTTTCGATCCTGGGATCCTACAAGGAGGATTTTCACAGCAGTATAATCATTCCAATACGAGCATACCCAAGATTACAGCAAGTACATCTGAGAATAATAAGGGGCACATCACAAAATTCACTAAGAACTTAAACTTTTACAAGCTTACATCAGGTCCAAAAGGACATACATAAGGTAATAGGAAAAGAGAGAGAGGTCAGTAACACTGGAGTCCTCAAGCTCAACTTTACTCCACGCTCTGCCGCTACGACCCCTGCCTAGAGTCTCCTGCACGCATCAATCATGTATAAGTTTATAGAAGCTTAGAGGGTGGTGAAAGTGTATGATATCGGTGCACAGAAGAATAGTAGGAGATGCAAGAAGGAAAACATGCTCAATAAGGATATCACCAGCCTTACCAAGGCTTATCATGAATACGATGCAATGAGTACTGGACGCCATACTAAGGCAATGCATGAAGGGGCTTACACAACAAATGCTAATGCGATGCAAGTAATGCCAGTGCTCATATCCGAACCACATATCAAGTACATTTCCAATCATAAGGAAATCACCGGGGTCCGTTACACTGATGAATGACTGTCGCTCTAAAGACCCGCATAGTCAAACGAGCGTAAGAGACCTCACTACCTGCCTGTGGACAGCCAATCACCATCAAGGCCTGGCGGTAGCGGACCCATTTCACGAGCTGGTCAGACTCAGCCTAATAATGCCCTCCCTCATAGGCGGATAAGGCCATATCCCTACCCAACCGACTACAAGATAGTGGGAGTCGCGGGCTAACGGTATAAGGCCCTCGTGCGCTCATAGTTTCCACTTGGTCACGGCATTGAGGCATTCCCTTGGAACCATGGAAGTTTTAAAAATTTCATCCATGGGCATCCTATGCACCTGGTATGCTCAAATAATATTTTCGGTGTCCACACATACGGCCATCCACGAACTTCCCTGTGGAGGAAAGGCCCTGATGAAGCAAAGGCGGTATCATCATGAAATGCGATGGCAATGCATGAGTCACACACACAAATCATATACTAGTTGCAGGCACACAATGTGGACGAGGGGAGAAACTTCATCCCTCAATGACCACCACACAATGCAATCAATTCATACAGATAGTGCATATGGGTCACAAGAATGTAAGTATGTTACCTGTGAAATATGGAATCCTCCATCCTAAGGAGGGTTAAGGTCTAAGCACATAGGCAGGTGTTCTAAGGAGAAGAAAAATCTTCTAGTGGGAGCCCGGTACTTTGGGATGACCCACAAGCTAAGAGAGAGTCATGATCTTAAAAAGGAACGGTCCTACCCAGGCCCAAGGTGGACCTTCAACTACTTATAAGGGCCTCTATGGGCCTACCTTAGGGCCACCAAGGAGGACATCCAATGTTAAGCCCCAAACTCGGAAACTGGGCTCACAAAATTTCTGATCACCGAATCCTGTGCCAACAGCCTCCATAGTACCTCATTCTCGATTCCCAGTGTCCATACGCTAGATTCCGATCCTAGGATCCTACCAGGAGGTTTTTTCAATGTACATTTAACTCATAATAAGCATAACCACAAGTTTACCCAAATCACAAAGGCAACATCATCATCACATATCCACTAATATAAATATTTGAATACAGTGCTGAAAGGGAAATACATATGTCAAAAATCAAAGCTCCAAAAGTCCGTTGCATGCTCCAAGCTCAACACTGCTACGCCCTAACGCCACTTGTACGCATCTATCATGCATAAGCTTATAAAAAGCTTAGAGGGTGGTGTAAGTGTGTGCATAAGGTAAGTGTCACATATTTAATAAATGCCATAATAATACAATACCGGAAATAGTGGTAAGATCATGAATCACACAATATCAGAGTAAGCGGAAATACTGACAAGTCCATGAGTAAATCGATATTAAAATACGCGCCCAATACAAATCAGCTATGCAAATGAGGAATCATAAATAGCCAAATATCATATGCCGATAATGTAATGCAATATACAATTCCTAATGAGTTCACGAATAACGTCAGTCGTACCTAGACCACATAAATATGAAAACACAGTAATCTAAAATGCCATATGCTGCGAATGTAATGCAATATACTGTATGAATGGAATGACCATGCTGAAGTGTAAAGTCGGGATGATAGTACGTAGTATCGCAAGCTAAGGGGTCCATCACAAGGGACTTCTATCCAAACTAGTCCCATACCTAAATTTGGATAGTTAAACTCAATGTGGTAAACTCCTGATCTTAGGTTAGTCGCGCGCCCCAATTGAAATTCTAGCCACTGCGAAGGTACACATAACAAATACTTGCGCACCATCAGCCCGAGTGGATAGTGAATGAATGAATGAATGAATATGCAACTTCTGCTCAATAAGTCCACATAACAGTACAATTCATCTTTGGGATCATCACCGGGGTCTAGTACACTCTACACCAGCTTGCTACCCCATCAATCGCACAACTGGGTAAGTGAAAAGGACCTCACTATCTGCCTGGCCAATAGTCGGCCAATATCTACTCGGCACGTTGTTAGCGGACCTATTCATGAGCTAGTCAAACTCAACCTAGCAATGCCTACTCCCTCAGGCGGGTAAGGCCACACCCTCTCTCAACCGACCACGACACAGTGGGAGACGCGGCCTACTAGTATACGACCCTCATGCGCTCATATATATATATATATATATATATATATATATATATATATTCACTCGGTCTCGACGTTGGGGCATCCTCTGGTACCAAGAGGGTTTAGAAATTTTCACCTAGAGCCATCTATGGCAGCCCAATGCTAGTATTAGATTTTCGGTGTCCCCTCTGGCCATCCACAATATGTCTATGGAGGTTACAACCCTGATGTTGCTAGGGTGTACAGCAATCATAATGCAAGATGCATAAGTTATACAATCCAGTCATGCATCAATCCTGCGCATACCGTGCGCTCATGTGAGATAACCTCCACCTATCTGGGAGTCTCATAACAACCTGCCCAATGTCATATACAATGGTCAATCACATCTCATAACAAACATGCAGATGATGCGTATGGGCATGTATCATAATGTTATGCTGTCACATACTTATAATCGGTATCAATAACCGTCATCGACAATCGACCTCAATAATGTGGACATTTAACCAACATTGCCCCCAAGGAATGGCCCACATAGAGCCTAACATATAGTGGGCCCATGACCTCACACAAGGGCCAAATATATAACACCATGGGCCTCACTCAAGAGCTTATTACATATCACGATGGGCCTTTCACATGGGCCTAACATACATTACAATGGGCTCCATTGCCTGGCCCTCAAAGTATCGCAATAGGCCTCATCACATAGGCCTCATATACATCACATTGGGCCTTAAACACGGGCTGAATACACATGACAATGGGCCTCAAATACGGGCCGCATATATATCACATTGGGTCTCAAACACGAGCCGAATGTACATCACAATGGGCCTCAAGTATGGGCTACATATACATCACATTGGGCCTCGACAATCGGCCTCGATATCTGGCCTCAACAATCGGAATCGGCAATCAAAATTAGCATCGATAATTGACCTCGACAATTAGCCTATACAATCGGCCTCAACAATCGGACTCGACCTCGATGATCGGATTCAGTAATCGGCCACAACAATCGGAATTAATCGATAATCGGCCTCGATAATCGGAATCGGCAATTGGCCATGATAATCGGAATCGATCAATAATCGGCCTCGATGATCGGAATCGACAATCGACCATAACAATAGAATCGACCTCGACAAACGGAATCGGCTTATACAATCGGCCTCGACAATCGGAATCGACCTCGATACTTGGCCTCGACAATAGGAATCGGCCTCGACAAACGACATATAAACAAGGCAGGGTTCATAGATGAACAGCCGATCAACCATAATATGAAGATCGGCTCTCGGCCGTGGTCATATCAAATCCGATAGCACAGAGCCGTCTGTCTTTGGTGAATGGGGCCCACTTATTTGGGTTAACGCATGAAAAGAATGAGCCTAACAAGGCCTAAGGGAAGGTCACAATGAGGACATCTAACCGTCATTGCCCATCAATGTGGACAACTAACCAACATTGCTCCCAAGGAGTGACCTACATAAGGCCAAACATATGGTGGGCTTAGGCCTCATACAAGGTCCTAATACACATCACTATGGGCCTTACTCATGGACTGCATATACATCACAATGGGTCTTGGCACAAGGGCCATAAATACATCACATTGGGCCCCAACACATGGGTCGGGTATACATCATATTAGGCCTTAAACATGGGCTTCATATACATCAAGTGGGCCGCATTACATGGGCCGCACCAATGGACCTCATATACACAACAGGTGGGCCCTGCTCATGGGCCTCAAATACATAACATGTGGGCCCTACACATAGGTCTCGGCATCAAATGGGCCACGTATCAGGGTCTCAAATATATCAAATGGGTCACGTGTCATGGGCCTAATACATAGAAAAATGGGCCTTGCCCATGGACCTAATACATATCACAATGGGCCTTGCCCATAGGCCGCGGATACATTACAATGGGCCTTGCCCATGGGCCTCAGATTGAAGTAGGTGCGCCCCATCATATGGGCCACAAATATATCACATGGGCCATATCTCATGGGCTTCAATTACATAATAGGTGGGCTTGATAAAACACATGCCTCTAGTGGGCCTGAAAATTAATGGACGGCAAGGATAAAACAATTATCATACTATCCAAAACTTCTGTACTCCCAGGAGGGTTTCAATGGTAGCCGTTTAATCCCCACTGATTTGGTAGTGTGGTCCACCTGATATATGGATTTGCCTCATCATTTTTTTTAATCTTAAGCCTTAGTACAAGCTCACCAAATGAATGGACGGTTTGGATGTGTATGGGTCTTATCACACCATCCAGATGGCTGGACGATGGGACCCATCGGTGATAAGACCCATACATCATGTGTGGCCCATCCAGCACAAAACAAATGGATAGTATAGCTGCAAAGTATAGACATCACGGTGTGTCCCACAGCACACCGTCCGGGGATGGACGGTGTGGGTTAACATATACATTACAGTGGTACTCACCGTCCAGATTGATGGTGAGATTAAAACATACACATCACGGTCTTCTCACTGTCTAGATGGATGGTGGGATGAAAACAAGTACCATGAGGGACCCTCAGAACTTGTTGACGTCATGTACACCAACTATATAGCTGGTATATGGCACTCCAGCCAATTTGTTACCACGTCAGGTGGGTCCCACGTGGGCCACCACATATAACATATTATATATTATATATATACGTAATATATTATATATATACATTACTATATATATATATTATATTAATATATCTGATGCATATGTATAACACACTCCACCGTCCAGTGCAATGGACGGCCTGGATATGGATATCATCAGGTGGTGGGGTCCACGTCCTTAGCGGACGGACGGTTGGGATATAACCCACACCTCGTGCTAGTTCCATACAACTGACTTACTGACGTCAATACCACAGCTATACGGCCGTGTAACGGAGACTAGCCAATACATTCAAGAAATGTGGGTCTCATTTGGGGCCCACCATAACGTTTATTTGCAATCTAAGCCGTTGATAAGGTCACACAGACCCAGCTGAAGAGGAAAAAAACAAATTTCATAATGATCCAAAGCTACTGTGAGATCCAAAAGGATTTCAATGGCAAACATTCAACCCTCACTGTTTCTTGTGACGTGGGCCACCTGAGCTCCTCATACAACTGATTTTTGGGACGACCCATTCTCTAAAGGGGTCCTATCAAATGCACGGTTTAGATGTTTGAAAGCCATCAAGGTGGGACCTGTGGTGGGGCCCATGGTCCCTGCCCGCCAAACACAACAGCGTCCAACAGCAGCAAGTGCTGCATGCTATTTTTTTTGAAAAAAATAGTTTTTTTGCTGTTTTTCGTATGTGGGGCCCGTATCAGGTGAATCCACTCCAACCATTGCATTTCATGGCTCAAGACCGATCAAACAAGCCCAATATTCAGTATATTTTGGCTCAAGGTGGGTCCTAGTCGATTTTAACGATAAAAATCCATATTCTCTATACTATGGCCCGCCAGAAAATTGGATTGGGTTCATTTTTCAGACCACTGGATTTGAATCAATCTGATCCTTGTGTTTTCCTCCACCATAAGGTAGGGTCCACATGACTTGGACGGTTTGGATAAGAAATACATTAAGGTGGGATCCATCCTAGTGGGCCACACATTACACAAAAATGAAAAGAGAGAGAGAGAAGCACCCACATCAAGATCTTCCCCTTTAACTTCTACCCTTATGCTCAAATGCCCTTATGAAGCTTCCTCAATGGTGGAGATGATGATATAAAGGTTGGATTGGTGAGGATCTAAGGTGGAAGATCGTTGGATTTTTGGGATAGGTATAACGTCCATGGTTCTTGCAATGGAGAATGAGGAAGAAAGAGGGAGGGAGAGAGAGATAAGAGAGAGAGAAGTTATGGCTTGAATTAATGATGTAAGGCCATCATTAATTGCTTGGTAAGGGAGGGTGTTGGCTTTTGAGAAAAGGAGATGAAATGATTACCTAGCACATCACCCCATAATGGCTTAGAAAATTGTACCATTGTATTAAGTGGGTCCCGCAACGTGCAGTCTACAATCATTACAATGTGCGGGTCACAACTTATGATCTAAGCGTCACATTGACGCACGAGACGCAGCGTTGGAACCACTGTGACAATGCGGTTATGACAGTATAAGTTTCAAGTCGAGCCGACTCAGATATACTGGACACGACTCAAGATCACGCGCAAATGCCGATAATAAATCGCAGGTTACCGGATTTCGACCTGGAGGACTGCGAAGCCTAAGGAATGATATAGTATAGGATATGGGTCTTACATCCAACTTCAATTGGGTCCCAAAAGGTAGCCCACTACGCATATAATGTAAGGTCTAAGGCCTAAGTAATGTATGGTCTAATGGGCCATACTCCAAGCCCAATCTCATAAACCATATAGTGGGCCCTCAAGTGAGGTTTGGGCCCAACCATAAGGGTCATAAACCCATATGTTGTGGTGGGCTTCATGGGCAGCCAGGTAGTTCATTTACATGGGTAATTCTCACATTTAACACAAGTGAGTTGGACCTCACTTTTTAGCCCAAGTATAGGGTCAATTTTAATGGGTGGCCAAAGGCCCAACTTCTTGCATATTCTTACCCCTAAGCCCATCACAATAGATGGGAGAGTATAGGCCCAAGATCAATGGGCCTATCCAAAAGGACTTAGTCCACAAGGCCTAATTACCAACATAAAAGGACGGCCATGCATATATATAATATCACATAATAGGCCTTGAGAAAATAGCCTAAAAGCCATTCAATTCATGCTTTATGGTGGACTTAGAGAGTAGCCCATAAACCCAAGAATACACATGGGCAGGGCCTAAACTGACATTGTGAACCTTGCCATACCAGTCCAAAGGCTTAACAAGACCCTCCACAACATGCATCAAGGTGGGCCTTGCAAGTCAGCCCATAATTAAGTACTTCATGAGGGCACCAAGGCCCACAATACACATGATTAGCTTATAGATGGCCCATTGGGCTCACAATTCAATAAGGTCAGCCTTTGAACAATGTTGGTCTCAAGGAAGAGGTTTACAGTCCATTAGGCCTATAAAACTACTTAAAATCTGGTTAATGCTAACCTACAATATCACCACAAAGGTGGGCCTCAAGGGGCACAAATTAAGCCTAAAAATGTCTAAGGAAAGGAGGCTAGAGTGTATGCAATACTCCCTTAAATCTGGTGGGCCACATCAGCCCCAAAAAGGTCGACCATGCAGCAAAATTTTGGGCCCCTTACTGGAATTTCAGCCCACCCATTTCCTGGGCCTCCTGGAGTCCACAAATTTATTTAATCTAAATGGGTTACTGACCCATGGTGACCCACACATATTACAATGGGCCCCACTAGATGAACGGTGTGAATACAACACGTTTAGGTGGGCCCACAAAGTAGGCTGGATGGCCCGCCAAGGTTGGACACCCCAGCCTGGGCGTCCCTATTTGGTGGGCCACTCCAGGCCACACCACAGTCAGCTTGAATGTCTGTTGGGTTTGAAATTTTGCAAAATGATACTTCCATGGGTGAGACACACCCCCACAAAATTTCAGAATTTTAAAATATTCTTAAGTAATTTAATTAATTTAAATAAAACAGTCTGTCTAGAAAATCAAACTGACCTGGATGTCCCAACGTGGTGGGCCAGTCCGGCCCTTGCCACGGTGTGCACAGGGGTCTATTGGCCCTGAAATTTTTTATGTGGGTCCTACCATGAGTGGACCAAACCTCCACAAAATTTTAGAATCTTTATACATCTATAAATATTTTAATTCATTTAAAGAAGTCATTCTATCCTGAAAATTGGACTGATCTACACACCATATAATAGTGGGCCGGTCCAGCCACCACCATGGTGTGTACAGGAGTCCATTGGCCCCAAAATTTTGTAGGTGGGTCCTACAATGAGTGTTACACCTCTCTATAAATTTTCATAATTTTTAAACACCTAAAAGTATTTTAATAAATTTCAGAATTCCAACCTGTCCAGGGTGGATTGTTGCTGGAATTGTATCTGCCCCTATGATTGGGATCACATGGAGTGGGCCTGGACCCACTCAAACCCTTGAAAAATTGGGAGAAAAGGTGGCCCTACATCTAGAAAATAAGTGGGGTCCACTGGAGTGGCCCACTTCTTCCAAAAAGTCAGGTAAATATAGTGTTTTCCTACATACTGTATTGCTGAACTGTCCAGAAATTTCTGGACAGTTAGCCATCTTTGGCCCAACCCATGGGCCTCAAACATGGGAGGTAGGGTGTGCACCCCATAACACATCAAAGTGGGGTCCACACACTAGAAAACTCCTAAATAATTTGGGATTAAAAGGCCTGCAAATAGGTCTAAACAGTAACTCAAAACACATGCTCCAACTGGGCCTGAAATCTGAACAGCAATATAGGCTGTCCATATTTCAACCCATGCAAATAAATCAAGGGGGTCCATAGCCCTGATTCCTCATGTGGGGTCTACCTTGATAGGTTCACAAAATTTCAAATCCATCGGAGCTCTCAAGCCTCTATAAAAATCCATCTTAGAGGTCATCCAAACCATGCATGCATGATTGGGCCTGGACGTCCAATCAAGGTAGGCTTGGACGTCCCATCTTACTGGGGGCCTGGGATGTTGCTGACCTACTTTGGTGGGCCACATATCATCAAAGAATGTACAGAGGAAGATAAGGGACAGGAGGGAGAGATGGAGCAAGATCGGCCATAGGTGGGAGGTCCCCCCACTAATGGGTCACCCACACACAAATCCACATTATCACCATATCATACACTTACATGCAAGCCAAGATGCATTAAAATAAGTTGCTGGATGTAGGGATCCCTTCCCTACATGCATGCAAAGGCCTAGGTGGCCCATGTGATGCAAGAATTAAGAGAAAATCATCATAGTGGGTCCATGGAAAATGGCCCACCATGGAATGGATTGTGAAGGTCTAGGCCCTTGGCCTTCATCTTAGGAGCCATATAGGGCCTCCACCATGGATTGGTGGGCCCTACATGCTTCCATGCATGTAAGAGAAAGAAGAGAAGAAAAGAAAGAAGAAGAAGAGATGAAGAATGTTGATGAAGCACCCACCTCAAAGCTTATCCTCCTTCTTCCACACTTGGGTTCTATAGCTCCAATGGTGAAGTTTTAATGGTTGGGATGGGTTTTTGAGGGTTAGATTGGGAGAGATCTAGCTTGGAAGGGGTTGGAGAATTTGAAGATTTTTGGAGGAAGATTGCTAGCTAGAAATGAGAAGGAGGGAGTGATGGGGTTTTCCTCCTCAGTTCAGAGGAGAGGTAGCGTAGTTTCCTTATTGGACTCTAATTCCTCCGCTTATGTGCAGTTTCCTTATGTGACTCTAATTCCTCCGGTTCTCTATTTAAGGGGTTCCAAAATGTGATTAGGGCATTCTATTCTAAGGTATTGTAAGGTTTCCTAAAGGTTTTCTAGAAGGGCTTAGGGTCATCAAAGGTGAGAGAGAGCGAAAGCTTGTAGAAGGGAGGCTCTGCTCGTAGAGGTGATCTACCATATCTTAGCACTTCTACGTCCTCGTAATCAGTGAGATCTCTCCATTTTTTTATTTCTCTTATTGTTTATCCACTTCTACGTGAGTGAAGAAGGTTGTAACGTTCTACTTCATAGTGGATTGTTGATCTGGACGAGGTCCCGTGGTTTTTACCTCTTTGAGGGTTTTTCACGTAAAAATCTCTTATGTGGTGTGTGGTTTACGCTTTGATTTATTTCATTGCTTTATTATCTATAATTTTGGTTTGTTTTGGGAGGTTAGATCCTAAGATTTTGTGCAAGGCCCCCAACAGGGAGAGATAAGGAAAGAGAGAGAGAGAGAGAGAGAGAGAGAGAGAGAGAGAAACCATGATGGGTTTGTAAGAGAATCTATCATTACCATAGGGAGGAGTTTACAAAGTTGTAGGTTAGACTAGGTGTAGCGTCTCAAAAAAATTCGTATAAAGACCCGAGTACCACCTTAGGCAGAAATCAATAAGGACCAAATCCTTTAGAAATTAGACGAGAATTAACTAAGTGCTAAATGAGATTACCTATGAAATTAGTACTAATCACTTTAAATACGATCTGTAAGATCCAAAATGAGTAGAACCGTTAACGCTACATTACCTAAAAACCTATGATCCATCTCAAAACCCAGTTGCTCTTGGGAGCACATTGAAACTCTGTATCAGTCTGGACCGCGCGTCGAAAGTCTGATTATCGCGAAACTATATGGTTATGACCGCCTTGCTGGACTTGAAAACCATCTCAGAAATCAAGTCCAAACGATATCCTGAAACGCATAACTTAAGCCAGGAGCGAATTGTGTGAGAAACACAAATATCTTTAGGAAATTAACTGGAACTTAAGTGAATTGAGTCGTTCACTTGCAGGACAAATCTAAGGGTTCAGACCGTCAGAATCTGACCCAATTACACCCTCAGATCAGGAAAAATTTTCAACATATGTCAGTGTACTTGTGGCCCTGATTAAGTAACGGTGACTGTTGAACTGAAACTAATCCTCCGTGGTCGATTTATAAATCTGATCGGACCGAAAACTTAACTTGACCTAGATCCAATGTCAGGGGGCTTACTCCAGACCGTACACAGAAAAGGGGCCTCCACATGTGCTTCGTTGGACCGAAACAGCCAACTTTTGACTATAACCTAAGTATACCATGGCCCTGGGGCTAATCTCATCAGTTCTGGGCCTATATAAGGGCCTTAAACCCTCTCTCTCCCTTCACATATGAATTTTCAAATCCTAAGAGAGAGAAGAGAGTAAAGGGAGAAGGAAAGAGAGAGAAAGTGAGAGAGAGTGGGAGAGAGTTCTGGGGATTCGATCCCGCCGCTCTAGGTGCTGAAGTAGCTGTTCACTCCCCAAGTATAAGGTTGTGATGTAGTAATAAACTCGGTGAGACCGAGGTCGAATCCCAAGGGACTGATACCTGTATGTTATCTGAAACTAAGTAGAACTAGAACTAGACTAAGATGAAATCTAAATCGAATGTAATTTGATGAATAATGATGAAATAATTATCTAAATTTTAAAAAATTCAGGGAAAGAAAACTAGGGATTCAGAGGATCCACTTGTAGAGATCAAGGAGATCTTAACTTAGAGAGTGCATTTTCATCTAGTTGAAGGGTGTAACCATCTCTCTCTCTCTCTCTCTCTCTCTCTTCTCTCTTTCTTTTCACGTGCAAAGAATGGCCTCCACGACTGCCCGTCCCCCTTCCCCCACGGCTGCCCTATTTCTTCTCCTTTTATAGAGGCAGCAGGGGCGGTGGCTGGTCTGTTGGAGCTTTTACGCAGCCCTTGCGTGCGTAGAGACAAGGGAAGAAAAACGCAAATCACTTGCGTTTGGAGAACTTTTTCGGACCATGGGCGTTTCAAATGCAAGATCTAAGCCGTTCAGGCTTCTTGGCCCTAGTTGGATCAACCTTGGTGATGTTTTGGACGGTTTATATCTTCAAACCGATCATGAAGTTGATCACCGCACGGACGTGAAGATCCGGCTTTCTCGGACCCGCGTATACCTTACGCAGGTTATGCTGATGTGTTCGATGGGCCCCATAATGATGTCTCTAAAGAAATCCACTCCGTTCATTGGATTCCTGATGAAAAAACAGTCTGGAAGGAGTGGTTTTGGTCAGGTTTTAGTGCGGCCCACTGTATCTTTGGTTCCACTGTTCATTCTGCGTTTGATGGTGATCTTACACGTTTACATTTTCATAAGGACAAAGAGAAAGCTTGGAGATAGTTTTGGCCACTCTCCTAAGTGAATGGATGGTCTGGATCATCCATTTGGATGATGAGTGGGCCCCACTACTGAAAAACTGACGGATAGCGTCCGTCCACTGTTCCTGCGCAAGAAGAAGACGGGTCAGCCCGTCTTTGACCGGGCTGACCATCCGGTGAACGGCGGCTGTGCGTGTGTTGTGCACATGCACCATGTAAGGTGGACCTCATGGTGATGTATATGAGAAATCCACACCATCCATCTTGTTTCTCTTCTACTTTAAGTGGTTGCGACCAAAATTGAAGCATATCTAGATAGCAGGTGGGCCTCAGTTTAACGATTTGTGGGCTGATTTGGCTATTAGGCCTCTTTCACAAGGATCTGAGGGCTGAAATTCAATGTGTACGGTTAATTTGTAGTCCCTTGGCCATGTATGAAGTTTCGAGCCGAACGGATGGTGGGAACCCTGTGATCTTGCATTGTGGATGATTTTCGGGCCCGTTTAACGTGACATACTGGATTTCTCGAATCTCGGGTGTGTAAATCCTTTGATCTCGGTCCCCTGGAGTCTATCCCATACTTTGGTGTCATCAGAGCGTCAAATCCATGCTTTTAGTATCCTTTTTCAATCCAAGCTGGTAAATATACCTTGCAGCATAAACACAGTTAAATTGGGCCATTAAACAGTACCATGTTCGTAAATCCAGATAATAACTGGGGTCTAATATGCAATATTTGACCCTCAACAGTAGCCTGTCTGTATCGCTATTCCGGTGATTCCGACTCCGTTCTTGGGTAAGAAATCCTAAACCTAACCTATTTTAGGGATTCAAATAGAGCAGATAGTGGAATAACTAACCTATTTCATGCTTTAGGTTGTTGTGGTGTCGTAGACAAAGACTTAGTGTTTAAACTGAGTTTGTTACGAGTCTACCGACAAAAGGTGCGGACTATAAATGTTTAGGTTATGGTTTTCAAGGTTTTCAATGTCAGTTAATGATTTATGACTGACTTGATTGCTATCACATATGCTTAGATACGATGTTTTCCATATATTACATATATATATAATCTATGTTGAATAAAATGCATTCTATGTATTTGTTGAAATGTTTAAATGAATATGGAATTATGATTCGTGTTTGTTATGATTGTCGTTAGAGAATACGTGATTGTTGTAGATATGACAACCCCTATGTAGAAGGATTTGCTATGATATGCGTTCTAAACTAATTAAGTACATGTGTGTAATATGTGTAGTCTAAGTGTTTGATAAAATGCCTAAATGAGAAAATGCTTGTTTAAATGTATGTAATGAGGGTGTTGAGATAGGATTCTCAAATCCCTTATCTATAGTTACAGCTTCCTCTATTTAACCTATCTTACTACTATGTGGTTTATGGATGAAATGCCTAAGTGTGGTAACATATGTAGTGTGTGTTTTGTTGAAATACTTAAATATGATGTATATTCAGATTTAGTTGTCACATGCTGTCCTTGGCTATTACATGCAAATGCTATTGTTTGGAGTGTGCTTAGGGCTACGATGTAGTCCAGACAATCGGTAATGGTTTTCGATCGGTGGCCGAACTATTTAGCCCTGTCGACAGTGGTTAGGTCACGAGGAGTGCTTACGCGCTCCATGTCGATCAGCTCGACGTACGCTCGTACCAGTTGAGCTTGTCAAGCAACCCGATTGGCCCAATGTATGTTCACCATGTATGGACGCTACCACTTGAATCTAAGGTACCAACTTACCAGTGAAAGTCCCGTTTAACCTTGGTACCTTGATCCATTAAGACTCATGAGCCAGGCATGGTGGTATGGGATACCGTGGTCGAGATGTCGGCCTACGCTGGGGTGACGAGCCTCCCCGTAGTGTCCAGTGAACAAACGAAGTCATGAGCCGAATATGGTGGTATGGGACACTGTATTCAAGTTGTGGCTCTACGATCAGGTGACGAGCCCATAGTGACCTCGAGTATACACTAGGACTACGCTAAGGCGATGAGCCTTTCCGTAGTTACTTTGGGTATAAACTAGGCCTGCGCTGATGGTGACGAGCCTCCCCGTAGTGACCTAGAACTTGCCTATCGTATGTGATTAACTAGGTTTGACGACCCTAGATGGATCAATGTTGGGTCAATGATATAAAGGGAGGTACCTTAGCTTCCTAATACTGATGTATGAAGAGGTATAATTAAGAACTTGGTTAATCACGCATATGCACCGCATTGCATGTGCCTTTGGCTTTGAGGTGAGCACAGCGGGAGTGTTGCATGCCGCGATCGTGAGATGATGTCTCAGAGGGAGTGCAAGCGAGGGCATATATCATTATCGCATATCATCCTTGCATTAACAAGAGTATTTTGAACATGAGTGTTGTACTGCTTTATCATTACTGCTTGACTGAATTGATAACATGTTAACATTTGCTTTATACCTCCACTGAGTTGCTCACTCACTCCCACGTTCTAAGATGGTGCTTTAAACACCAACTAGACCCTTTTGTAGTTGCAGATGATGGTGATACTTACGAAGTGGAGCCGGACTTTTATGATGATGAGGAGTTCTCCTATATGTAGCTATCATGCGGGTCTATATAGACCATGTTCTAATCGACGGGGTTACAGGGATGCTGATTAGACGCCACTTGTCATTTTACACTTTTGGAACACCCATGTATATTCATTTTGTTTAGTTTTAGAGTATACATGTATATATTTAGCCTAGTAACATGTTCACACTCTGAAGACTTACAACAGTTTATATATCTTATATATCTATCACAGTCTTCCGCTTACGTAATTTAACTGTCTTTGGAATATGATATGTTGTTTGGTATAATCTCATTCATGTTTAAGGCACTAATACAGACAACATTTAATCATCATTATCTATGTTGTATAAGTGATGTGTTAGAACTTGGGAGTTGGGCTCCTGCTCAACCCCCAATTTTCAGGGCGTTACACTAGGCCTCTTGGTGGTGATTGTGGTTGGTGGTGTTAGTTATGGATCTTTATGTAGTGTGTGGGTAGTGTACCTTGGAACTTGTGCTAAGGGTGATGGTAGTCCACATGCATTCCACCTAAGTGGGCCACATGATCAATGGTCATATAATGAAATGTACACAACTTTTGATCTACATATCGGATTTATACGCAAGACACGGCGTTGGAACGGCGGCAATGATGCGGTCGTAATGGCATAGGTCTCGGGTCAATCTGAATCTGGTCTACATGACCAAACTCAAGGATGACCGCAAACACTATCCGAGGGTCGCGGGTCTCCAGAATTTGACCAGTAGGACCGCGGGACCAAAATAAATGAGATGCATACTCACACACACACATGCACACATGCGATCTCGGGTTGGGTCTCATAAAATCTCAGGTTGACCACACCACCGAGAAACAATAGTGATTAGATATCCACCATTAAAATCGTCTTAAGGCCCATTGTACTGTTATTTGACATCCAATATGATGCTAATTATGTTATGTTAATTATTTTAAAAATGATGCTATGTTAATTATGTTATGTTAATTATACTATGTTAATTTGGAATAATTATGCTATGTTAATCATACTGTTAACATCTAACATGACCAAATTAACATAGCAACCGTTGGAAGTAGGGGATTATATTATTTCAAATGATGGCCATGATAGTTAGCCCAGTTGAAGATGATAAGCTTATCATTTGGGGTGGGTATGCTACCCGCGTAGCCAAATCACATGGGTACCGCCTCATACGGGCCGCCCACCCCAAGTGTGTCCCCACATCCCACAGGATACCGCATTTGAGCCCAGTGTGAAATGCGCATTAATCACATCTGGTGAGGGAGTCTTGAACATGAGACCTCCCCCGCGAGCCTCGCCCACCCCGAGTGTGCCCCTGCATCCCACAAGCGACCCCACTCGAGCCGAGTGTGAAAATGCCCCTGCATTATCTAGTTGCTAGCTTTGGTCGTTATCTCATCTTTTGAACACGTTATGCTTGTGGCTGCCGTTTCATCACGACATCCTGCACATTGTTTATAGTGTTGGATTTGAGAGCCATCATGGAGTCTAACCAAGACATAATGTGCATGTAATTGCATTATTTGTTTCACGATGTTTTCAACTCCTGTGTGGTGATCTGTTATGATTTCTTCATGAAATTACTTATAATGCTCTCATATATTTTTCTGTTACCATTTGTCGATTCCAACTTTATGTATATTAAAATTTCTTTTTTAATAGCTTTACATTTGTGGTATACCTCTCAGTATCATACCTCACATGCTTTCGCATTTTCACGTGTCTATTTTGTGGCATTTAATAGATTTTAAAGGTAAACCTGCAAATTGTTCATAACATATTGGCTTTGCAGCCGTATTGTGGCTCCTAAATAATAATCTCATGTGTTATTTAGCCAACAATAGAGTAACTTTATGTTCTTCCACACATTTTCCATGTTGTAATTTTAGGTGATGATAAATGACTAAAAGTCCTTTTTTCTCTTAGAAGTGAGATGTAAAATAATTGCATGAACTATTATATTTAAAAAATAATAGAATTCACTTCTATTTGTCCTTGGGCCCGATATAAATCTCTAATGATATTCGCTCCTCAGGTCAATCTTTAAAAAGACCTTTGCTCCATGCAACATGTCCTACATATCATCTAAGCAGGGAATAGGATACCGGTACTTTAGTAATTCAGTTGATCAAACGACTATTCACACACATCCTCAAAGATTCTTCTTAGAAGATAATTATGTAAAAAAAAAATATGGTGACATATTTTCCTGAATTAAGCTCTTAACAACATGTCAGTGGAACTCGGCATGTAGTATGCAAGATTTAATAGACTCGAACCCAACACTAAATATGGTGTCGAATTTTCTTCATAGGAGGAAGTTCAACTAGGAGTCAGAGCACCAAGTCTTTGTATTCATGAATGAGCTCTTTTATAGGAGGCAGAATATCTGAACGTTTTGTGTAAGGTATTATGTAACGATCTCTTTTTTTTTTTAAATTGAAAAAACCTAAAAACCTGTATCTGCCCCTTAACATTGAAAAATAAATTAAAAACACATGTATTTACCTCATGACAGACCATTACGGGGCTGTTATAGCCTTTATAGGGGGTGTAACGAGCCGTTAACAATAGTTATAGGTTTTTTTTTTTTTTTCCCATAACGGTTGTTGCGACCATTAATACCCCTTAAACGATTGCCACCGTAAAGGTATGACCTTTACAGCGTTATAACGGCCTTTACGGCATACCATGGTTTTGTGTCTTTTTTAGCAATCAAATAAATAAATAATGTTAGTCTCCTTGTGTTCATCTTCAAACTTTTCCACTCACAACAATTTTAAACATGTTGAAAAGATGTTTCATTTGGTGCAATGTGATATTAACACCATTCTTAAGGAATGAATAAGTGTTTGCCCGAGTCAAATGCACCATATCTTTGACCCATAACCATGGTCCCTTAACAAAATGTTGCATGCATCCATGAGGACCATGTCATACCACACGTCATATGTTTACTAAGATCCACTGGGGAGTTAAATAAGCACCTAGAGTTAACAGATACTTCTCCCCCCTTCTTGAACCAACAAATCTAGTATTGGGCGTTGATGCTTATATTCTTTCAGGAAAAAAGAACGAAGTTGACAACGTTCTCACCGATCAAAGAATACAAAGTTGAAAATGTTCTTTAAGTTTTAAATTTATTCACCATTTCTTGTGAGGTAGTTCTCATTGCTCTCTCCATCTACCAAAATTGTATATATCTTCCCATTTGAAGTGCAAGTGATGAGGAAGATATTATGTCACAACCATCACTTGTCATTAATCACCAGAGGAGTTGATAACATGGTCCTTTGGATAACCAACGAGTTGTCCATATCACCATAGACATTTTCTGCATCTTTCTCAACATGCGCCCTATAACACCCTGGAAATTGGTGGTAGTGCATATACTCGACTCCCAAGTTCCTGGGTATCACTTATGCTAATTTTTACTAATTTGCGTTTAACTAGGTTTAAATGCGCAGCATGGAATTTCTTGGAACATGAAGCATAATCACAACTGGTCTACTGAAATGAAAGAGGTCAAATATATATATATATATACACAAGTCCAAAAGAATGTAAATGGGTCGCTCAAAGCGTTGCGCAACAAAATCATAAAAGAATGACAAGTCGAAAAGAATAGTGCGCTGAGTCCACCACTCAGCAATCCAAAATAGGCAGCAAAAGTCTATGATGAGCCGCCTATTAGTTGGAAGTAGGACAGCTCATCCTCCTCGTCAATGCCAATGCCGCTCGGCTCCTCGAACTCATCGTCACCTATAGCTACTGAAGAGTCTGGTTAGTGTTTTAAAACACCATCCCAGAGTAGGAGTGAGTGATCAAGTCAGTGAGTGCTATTAGTCTTAAGTTACTACAGGCACCAATTAAATTATAAATTTAATGAAAGGCAATACATTTAGAAAAACTAACTAAACTTGTTAATGCATGTGCATATATAATGATATGATACATGCCCTCACAACAACACTCCCTCGAGCGACTCCGTCTAACGATCGCGTATGACCAACACTCCCTAATTGCGACCTCAACTGCTGAGTCGCCACCCTAACTAGTGCGATGCATGAATAATGTTAACTAAGTATTTAGTTAATTCCATTAATCCAGCAAATTGGAAAAACTAGTACACCACACGTATCAATGCCCTCAACTAGTTGCGAAGCCTAGGCCCCTCAACGTACGAGGTCAGGGTTCCGCGATCCTTGATCCCGTCGGGTTCTCCATCCCCAACTTCAAGCATATGAAGAGTGCTAAGAAAAGGGATCGCTCGCGGTCACTACGAGGAGGCTAGTCGCCCTAGCGTAGGCCGACAGCTCGGCCATAGTGTCTCATTCCACCATGTCTGGCTCACGAGTCGGTGGATCGGCTCCAATTGGTTATCAATGGGCTACAACGGTTGTAGGGTGTTTCAGGTTTCATAAATATGTGAGCAAATAAGATTAACAAACAAGGTTGGAGGTTGGTCAGTAAGTAGACTAGGCTGCACGAATTCAGGCGAGTACATGACAGACGACATCGGGTACGAGCGACCCATGTAGTCGAACTACTGCCGCCCATACACACTCACCCAAATCGACGGGTTTAGTCTCAGGATAGTCCTACCAACGGGACCACCTACACTCTCCTCATGTTCCTGACCAACCCAAGGGTTTGATGATAATCCACAACATGCCAACGGTCAGGGTCATCAACTAACATAAGCAATACCTTGCATTCATATTTCCTAACATACAATTCAGATTTTTCTTACAAAGCAAGCTAACAATATTATGAAACAAAGGTGCATGTGTGGTGTGTGGGTTAGTGAGGAAGCTAAGTATTTCATATATCTCATAGAACCAAATTGCACAAGAGTTAATGAATCATACATGCCATAAGGCAACATCATATAGGAACCAAACAAGCCATGAACATGCCATCATCCATTTATACCAAATCATGTGAGAGGCAACAAACATTCCCTAACTATTCTATGTAAATTGAGAGGATCAAGGGTAAGGTCTTTCCTAGGTTTCCTCTAAATTCTCCAAATACATCATCCAAGCAATCAAAATCATTAGATTCGTAATAAAATTGGTGCTAGGCCACCTAAGGATAATAGTCTGCACCTATGATCATTGAAGACTTGAAAAACGGCCTAGGAACGCCGAACTCGGTGTCGATCGGCCGAAATCCTAAGACAATGTACTTGCATGTTAGAATCCTATGTGAATCCACCCTCAACATGAGGGATTTCTAAGAGATGAGGGCTTTACCTACTCAATCGGTGGAGAGGGGCTCTTCCAGTTGTGGGTGAAGGATTTGTTAAGGAAGAGGTGAGGAGTTGCAAGAATCGGCCTCCTTTGGGCCCCAGTAGAGCTATGGCCTACCTTCCCTCTTCTTCACTCTCCCTTCCTCCCTTCTTCCTTTCTTCTTTCTCCCTTTTCTCTCTTCTCTCTTTCCTTTTTTTAGGGCAAAATCGTATGGGAAGAGGGATGCCCAAAAGAAGCACCTTTTATGATGCCAGATTTGGTGCAAATGGCTCCAAGTGTTGGGTTTTTACTATACTAGCCCTATGAGAGGATTTTTCTAGCCTCTAGGGCCCACTATGGGGCGTAAATATAGATATACACCATAAGATAGATAGCCCTAATGGTGATCTACGTATGGACATGCTCGGCTCGCCATTTGGATGTGCCGATCGACAGATATGATGAGAAGTCTGTTCAACGATCGCCGATGGTCGATCAGGGCCGTGGCTATAAGGATATGAGTAGGAAAATATTCTCACTCCACGTGTAAGGTTTGGTCATAAACCGCCGGTTCGAAATCCTCAACTTTGCATAAGAGTGGATGACCCACTTCACTTAAGTTTCAGCTTCTTCCTTTAAGGTATTTGCACTTCTCATGCACTCGTCCTTTAGCTCAAGTTGAGTGGTTCTGGACACTACCCAGGTCCGACTCCCACGATGGACGTCAAGCCCAGTAAGACGGACATTTCTCTATAGTTTTTAAACTAGTGGCCCGCCAACGAGCGATATACAGCTTGTTTGGAAATTCGGGGCATTTCTGGAATGAATCAGGTACTGAGATTTCTCGTGGGCAATGATTAGGGTTTGAGTTAACTGTGTTCATAGGGTGGCCTATTTGTAACTAGTGAAAGTGGAGATCTGGTCATGGTTACTCTAAGCCGTCGGTTTTAGATTAAAAGAGTAACGGGGTTGATTTGGTCTATTAGTTAAGATCCGAGCCTTATCTAACTCGGCCTCGGTTAGATTTTTAGTTTAGTTATGATTATCTTGATTGGTTAGCGACAGGTCGGTTAGATTTGGGCCCTATGTGAGTAAATCATGGGGCTAAACTTGATGTTCAAGTGATCGGGCGGATCCGTTGGCTTCCTACGGTAGATTAACTTGTGCGGTTCTTTACTGGTTTCACCCGTGTATAAACTAACATTGAGTGTTAATGGTTAATAAGTGATATGATAGGTTAATTACAAAAAAAAATTAAAGATCTTTTTTTTTTTAGAAATCCAAACCAATGAAAATCTAGGATGTTACACGCCCATCCTCATATATATTAACACATGTTTTTCATATTCTGTGTCATCTTCAACTTTCATATGCATGCTGTTAGGAGCATCTTCACCACATTCCCCTTCCTTGGCCAAATTCACTTTAATTGTGAACTCAAGTTCATGATAGTGAAAGGAGTGTTATTTTGCCCTGTCTTCGGCACACCAATGCCTTGTCTATAACCACCTCCTCTAGGCTGGGGGCTTGACTCCATTGTTGGATTTGGCACATCAACTCTTGACCTATGGGAAGTCTCATGGTTGTCTTACTTGGGAAGTTAGCATGCTGCCCCATCATTAATGATGGTCTTCATGGGGCACCAAATCGTCTCCCAACTCATCAATTAATTATCTCCTCAACTTTTAATGCAAGAACGCATGCATCGAACATTTAAGATATAACTTTAAAAGATAATTCATTTCTAGCATCCAGGTTAAGACCATTAAAATATCTTGAAATCTTTTGGTCTTCATACTTGATGAAACCTTGCCCGTAATGTAAATGTGTGGAACTCCTCAGTATATTCATTTACCGATTTATTCTCTTCATATAGACTGTGACCTCATAGAGGTCACATGCATAAATCACTGGTAAGAACTTTCTTTTTAGCTTCTTTTTCATCTTTTCCCAAAAATATACTCTCCTAACCTTGACAGATTTATTTGGCTTTACGACTGTTCCACTACTTTCTCCATACCTCAATGGATTTGTTTGGCTTGGAGAGTATTCCAAACATATTATTGCATGACTGAAAAAACTTTATAGGTACCAACTTAACATTCTAATTGTCCACAATTTCTTCGTACGGTTATACCTGAGCACCTCTTCCACCTTGCTTAGCCAATTGAGAAGTCATCAATCGGGAAACTACCATGGAATTCTAGAATTTCTACCTTGATTTTGACCTCTCTGTCACGTTCCAACAATTAAAGGATTCGATCATCGGTATCTTTACAAGCCGAGGTCATTCGTTTTTTAGTTAGGACCTTGGTGGGGACCTTTGCCTGTGATTCCACTTGTTCCAACCTGGTCTCACTATGCCAAATTCGCGGATTTGCGACGCATTTTTGTTGCTTGATTTAATGACGGATTATGGTCCGTCGTAAATTAGCGACGGGCTAAATCCGTCGCAAATTTTGATTTTGCAACGGAATATCAGCTGCAATCTGCCCAAAATACCAGTAGGCGACGGTTTTCAGTTGCTTTTGCGACAGATCATCGTCTGTCGTAAAAAGGACTTTTGCCTTGAACATTTATTTTTTTAATTTTTTTAAGAATATTGTGGAAAATTATGTTTTCTTGTAGTCTAATAATTGTTTTTTAATAGAATTTCAGTGGTTTAATTGTGCATATTTTTATATAAGATTATTTTTTAACAATTGATTGAATGCCAAAAAAAAATTATTTTGTTTTTATATCAAATGAGTGGAAATTATTATTTTTTTAATTTAAAACTAATATTTAAATGATTTGTAATATCACATGTAAAAGAATATTGAGAAGTTTAAAAAATTTAACAATGTTTGAGAGAAAAATGAAATTTTGAAAAAATAAAAATCTTGATTTAATAAAAATCTATTTTGTGGAAGAAAAAAAAACGAATATTGAATAAAGTTGATAAATTTGAAAAAAAAAAATATGATTTTGAGAAAAAATAATATCCTGAAAAAGAAAATTAAAAATATTTTAAAAAAATGTGAAATTTTTCACAATGTTGAAAAATGAAAATATTTTGAAAAAGAAAATGAGAGTTCGTATTTTGAAAAATAAAATAAAATTGAGAAGTTCGATAAAAATTGATAAGTTCGTAAAAAATGCTTTAAAAAAAATTGAAGAAGTTAGAAAGAATTGAAAATTTTAAAATAAAACGATATTAAAAAATCAATACTTTATCAAAAAAAACAAACATTTTGAAACGAAAAATAAAGAAGTTGAAAAAATTTGTGATTTTGAAAATTAATTTAAAATGTTCAAAATTTGAAATTAAAAGAAAAAGTTATTTATAAAAACATTAAGATTTTGAATATATATATATATATATATATATATATATATATATATATATATATATATATATCATTTTAAAAAACAAAATTGAAAAGTTGAAAACAAAATGATGCTTTTAAAGAAAAAAAATTAGTATTTTGGAATTTTTGGGAAATAAAATAAAATTTGTGAAATTTTTAAAGATTTTGAAAATAAAAATTCAGAATTTGTATTTTTGAAATATTTTATAATAAAAATGATATTTTATTAAAAGTTTTCAAAGAAAAATTAAGAGAAGAAAAAATATACATTTTGAAGAAAAAAAATGCTATTTTTAAATGGAAATTGAAATTTATCTGTGAAAAAAAAATAATTTAACAAATTGTTAGGCACATCCACTAATTAAGGATTTAACCGTTTTTGGACAATCGAATTAGTCCAGATTGAAGAGTAAATAACTTCAGATGTTTAAATCAAATTTCACTCAAATTGTTGACCAATCTTGTGTGCCCAATATCTTTCTCATATGTAGCTAGCCTGATCGGGGCGATTAACTAGTCAAATTGAGGGTATTGATCAATAAAATATAGTGAATGGACCAGACATATAAAATGGGCCAAATATTCTGGTCAAAATTGTGACCCAACTTATTGACCTCGCGAGAACCTAAGAATTGATGTTAGTAAGTTTTGTGGGCCCCATCATGATGTGTGTCGAACATCAACACCGTGCATTTGATGTGTCTCCTTTAGGCTATGAGATATCTCAAAAATCATCCGTATACGAAACTCAGGTGGGCCATACCATCTAAAACCATGTAAAGACATCCTAAAAAAGATAAAAGCACTTGGTGGGGCCCACATGAGTTTTTGATGCAGTTAAAACTAGGTATGACCCGTCATCCAAGTGGGACACACATAATGAGTGGGTTGGATATGTAAATCACATTTAGGCATGCCCAATATATGATTATGAAATGTTTTAAGGAAACCCTTCTCGACTAAATTTAGGTAAGTTACTCATTATCCTTACCAAAGTAAACTTTGTGGGGTCCACCATTTTTATTTATTTTATCCACTCCGTTCATCCATGTTAACAGATAATTTGAAGTCTAAATAACAAAAAGGAAGCATATCCAAAGCTCATGTGGACCATACCACAGGAAATAGTGTGATCCAACCTCTACCATTGAAAAACTCTTGGAGGCCATAGAAGTTTTGGATCAAGCTGATGTTTGTGTTTTCTCTTCATTCATATCTTTTTGATATTATGAACAGGTTGGATGGCAAATAAACATTACTATGTGTCACGCCATAAAAATCGGAACCCGAGTTGGCCAAGCCCAAACCCGAATTTCAGGACTATGAGTTATATTTAAATAAAATATATATCGCAACCTACATTATTTCATGCATTTTCAAGGAAATCAGAGCAACTAAAAGGATACTAATCATTATCATTAAATACTGTCCACTAATCAATCCTTAAATCTTTAATTACATTGACATTCAAAAATAAATAATAACAACATACATTAAATTTTAATTAATTTCTAAATAAAAAAATATAAAAGTCTTCAATCTTGCCCAACCGGTTCTTCATATACAAATCCTGCAAAACAGTCTATGTGGGTGTGAGCGCGACGGCTCATAGGGTCAAATCATTCCCAAATTTGAAAATTTTACTTTAACACCAATACAACTCAATAAAATAAATAGGATTAATTACGAGTATTGAATCGGTATTTTACTTGACAACAATAACAAATTATTTTTCATAATAACAAAATAAGATAATACAGTTATCTAAAATCCTTTCTGGTTCAATCCAGGGCACAACACCCGTGTGTATTGATCCTTTTAGGGAATGACCTTCAGAAGAGCACCGGTGTTGATCTTTTTAGGGAATGACCCTCGGCAGAGCACCTAGTGAATAAACTTTTAGGGTAAATACCCAGGGCAGAGCACACATGTGTGTTGATCCTTTTAGAGAATTGCCTAGGGCAGAGCACCCGTGCCAATCCTTTTGGATATGACCCTAGGCAGAGCACCCGTACCGTGCCAATCCTTTCGGGAATGACTCTGGGCAGAGCACCCATAAAAATATAATGATCCTTTTAGGGCAGAGCACCCATAAATTCAAATACATTATTCATCATGTAATAATAAAAAATTAATTACAATTTGAGCAGATAACGATAATTAATCGAAAACAATTAATAACTCAAATAAATTACATTTATACTATGCAATTAAGAATCAAATAAAATAATCTGCAACTAATGATAATAATTAAATAAATTGAACACATAACAAATAATCAAATCAATGTATATATATTAACCTAAAATTTCCAACAGGGAAGATCACCTACCTGATTTAGTATGACATATCCCATGTATGGCTGGATTAGGCGAGAAGATCTAAGATCGATATAAATGCGGTCCATTCGGCCCAATTAGATCAAGCTTAACTCAATTCAACACAACGCCACTTGGACTAGTAACACTCGGTAAATATTTTCAATGTAAACAATGTCATCCCTAAACAAATCATACATGCTGATTTATTAAGACCTACACTAAGGTTTCTAATTCTTTAATATTAAAATATAAGAAAATAACACGTTAAACGACTGAGTTGACTTAGTGAGTCGACTCGAATCAAGGCTACTCTAACATATGAGGTCAAAGGATGAAGAATAGAAACTTAGCTCATAAATGGCTCTAAGTCAGAATCTCGAATCAGCTCGGATGATTGGACCAATAGGCCATCGAGTTGACTCGCTGAGTTAACTCGATGAAACTGCATGTTTCTCTTTCTTCTTTTTATTTTTCTCTTTTCTTCTTTTTATAACTCTTTTCTTCTCTTCTCTGATCTCTCTCAATGTTACTCTCTTAATCATCTTTCTCTTGTTGATGGAATGACTGATTTTTGGCGCCGTAAAGAAGACAGGGGTCATCAATGGCGGATTTGCGCAACTAGTGAGTCTTCCTTCATTCCAAGGTTGATGGACGATGTAGATTGGTGTATGAAAGCTTGTGAGTGTATGACAATGGAGGATCAGTGGGTTTTTGCCAATGGGTTCTTAGTTTAAAAGTTCCACACGTCACAAGCTGTCGACATAATCTTCTTGGAGTATTTTATGGTGTTGAGGATAATCCTAATGAATTTTGAACAGCCTGGATGTTGTAATGTGAGAATGATGGAGAAAGAAGTGGGCAATTTGAATCAAGGTCGGTGTAGGACCCACCACGTTTGGCGAAGGAGAAGGGAGAGAGAGTCCAACAAGGAGTGGGGAGAGGTGACGTGCTTTTGCACGTCACTGCAAAAGAAGCTTTTCTTTTTTCTTTTTAACTTTTTTTTTAGAGAAGGCCCCCCCCCCCCCCCCCCGGAATGATGTGACAAATCCACACCGTTCATCAGTCTTGTCGGGTCAAGTTAGGGTGAGGGCCCAAAAATGAGGGCAGTCCAATGCTCAAGTGGCCCATATCATAGGGAACAGTGGGATCAAGTATCCACCATTAAAGAAAAAGTATGGGTGTTACACTATGGGCCCAAGGAAGGTATCAATGGTGGAAATCATTATTCCACATTGTTTCGTGTGGCATGGTTCACTTGAGTTTTGGATTTACCGAAAATTTGGGATCAACCCACACCATTCATCCATTTTTTGATACCATTTTAGAGAATAATCCAAAAAATGAATCATATCCAAAGATTAAATGAATCACACCACAAATAAGGGGAATGGATTCGCTACTTCCCCTAACACCATCTAATGGCCGATGGTTGGTACTCTGTGGGCCCCACCATGATGTATGTGTTTAATCCATGCCGTCCATCTATTTGTAAAGATCATCTTACGACATGAGACCAAAAATGAGATATATCTCAATCTGAAATGGACCACATTATAGGAAACAATGCTGAATGGGCATCAACCACTAAAAACATTTTGGGGGCCATAAAAGTTTTGGACTGAGATGATTTTTGTTTTTCCCCTTCATCTAGGCATGTATGACCTAATAAACAGATTGGATCTCAAATAAACAGTACAGTGGGCCTCAGGAGGATTTTAATGATGGATATCCAATCACTATTGTTTTCATGTGGTGTGGTCCACCTGAGATTTATATACCTCTCATTTTTGGGCCCTACCGTGGTTTATGTTTTGTATCCACACCTTCCATCCATTTGGAGAGATCATTTTAGGGCAATATCCAGAGAATGAGTTAAATCCAAAGCATCAATGGACCCCAGCACAGAAAACCGTGCGACAGTGACGCCCACCATTAAAAACTTCTAAAAGCCACAAAAGTTTTAGATCAAGCTGATATTTGTGTATTCCCTTATTTCATGTTCTTTTTTTTTCCTTCCGAACCGGTTGGATTTCAAATAAACATTACGAAAGGGCCCTAGGATAGTTTCAATGGTGGGAATCACTCTCCCCGTTGTTTTCTGTGGTGGGGTCCACTACAGATTTCTATCTGTCTCATTCTTTGGCTGATGACTTAAAATGATATCTCAGGTCGGATGGACGGTGTGGATATAACAAATACATCATAGTGGGGCCCACAGAACTTGGTGACGTTAGAGTGTATTAGGGCGTCTCTCCTAATTCACGCCATTCCCTCTCTCTCTCTCGCACCCTTTGCTCTCTCTTTCTTTCTCACACCATCTGCTCTCTCAGTCTTTCTCGCACCCTCTCGTCCCTCTGCTCTCTCTGTCTTTCTCGCACCCTCCACCCTACCGTTGCCGCACGCCCTACCCACGCACGCTCTCTGAAGCTCGGTGAGGTCTCTCTCTCTCTCTCTCTCTCTCTCTCTCTCTCTCTCTCAATCTCAATACCGATTTAGGGATTTGGGGATTTAGCAATTTGTGGATTCCTAATTCAATGTGGACCCTCATTTAGGCATTTGGAGATTTTAGGGCGCATTACTTCACATTGTTGAGGATTTGAAGATTTTAGGGATTTGGGGATTTGGGGATTTTGGGGATTTTAGGGATTTAGGGATTTTAGAGATTTGGGGATTTTAGTGCATTACTTCACATTACTTCACATCCATTTTTTTAGTACTCATTAATTTAATTGACATGAAGATGATGCCACTGGTTGGGCCAGTAGTAGGATTGGTTCAACCACTGATTGGAATATTGCAGTCTAAGGCATTTTATTCAGAAGTTTATATTAGCTAGGCTTCTCCTAAAACTATTTTCTTAAACCCATATATGCACAGGTTTTGAAATCACTATGCGAAACCCTAAACCCCGACATAAGGAATGATGTGGATTGGGCTTCTTGTTTAAAGTCTATAGATGTTTGTAATTTAACTTCTCCTTTTGCTTTGTAGTTGTTCCCTTCTAAGTCCTTTGATGATGGTTTTTTAATAAAAGTTTTGTTACCTCCCATTAATAAAAATAAAAATAAAAATAAAAATCCAACATAGTGAACTCCAAGCCAGCTTGCTCATCAAGGGAGTGACCCTCTATTTTTTTTTTTTTTTTTTTTTAAAGACAATCTAGATCAAAATTCTAACCTGCTTGATGGTCCGATTCATTGTATGATTGTAGCCTGCCGTATTAGTGGACCTGCCAGATTTGTGCTGGTGGGGCCACTTTATGCATGACTCAGATGTCCTACATTGGTGATGTGTTGGCAAGTGAGTTGGGCTGCATGTGAAGTTCTGATGCAACGAGAGTTCTTGATGTAGATCTAGTTCTTGTTTGCAACAGCAAGTGAATCCCAGTCCCTCCAAAACACCATGCGCTCATGCAGAAAATAGAAAGCAAGTTTGCATCTCTATTTTACATACCAGACCTAGGTATTGGGGGTTGTAAACCACTAGAGAATGAGGGAGAAATTGAAGAGTGTATTGTGGGTTGAACCAATAGTCCACTATCTGTACACTAGTATTCACTACTCTGTTGTACGGAACATTGGTAGTTTTTTGCGGGTTTTTAGGAAACTGCCCCTTTTTAGTTGCAGATCTTGCAAAATTAAAAAAGCTCATTCTCTGACAAAACAGGCGATTCTCATATAAGTTGTATTATGTATTGTTATTTGTATAATGTATTTATATTTATGTTTTTTATGTCTATTTGGATTATGCTAAAATATGGAAATTGAAGTGTAGGGCTTCCCGGAGAGAAAAGCTCGAGTGCAGCGCTTCATAAGGCAAGCGAGCTCTGGTGAGCGGTAGCAGATTCAGTGTTTAAGCTTCTGTTGTGTTGATCAGTCATCAGTGTCCCACTGTCCGTAGTCTTTGCTAGTCCCTATTTGTAACTGGAAGCTCGGGTAGAGATCAGGCCTTTCCCTGGTGTGCACCCTGGCTTCTTGTATACAAAACAGAATTTTTTTTTTCCATTCAAATTAACTGCAATTTACTGCGCCAGTTGCATTGTTCAGTTTGCTGATTCAGTTTTTAACACGTCAAAACTGAGAGAAAGATAGGCTCGATAGTTGAATGCTCTTTCTTGTGGAACCGAATGCAGTATGGTACAAGTATATTCTGGAACTATCTTATAAAACCCATGTTAAGGAAGTATGTTTGACAGATGAAGCTACCAAGCAATAATTTCAAAAAGGGGGCAGCCACAATTTACACCCACCTTTGTCACTAGCATACAGTCAATTTTTCCATTTGGGAATTGAAATAGTACAAAAGCATAATATTTCAATTCTCACAATGGAAAAATGGTGGGTGTGGATGATATCAACTTCCTTCTTAAAATATATCAAACTCCCTAATTAAACTACATCATTTCTTAATCCATATTCATGCCTAGTCCTATGACAAACTTGTAAAGGCTCCAAAAGCATAGTTCAGCCAAAAAAACTTTCCACCAACACAACTATCCATGTTCATAGAAACTTCTGAGAGATTTAGTGCAGAACAAGTTACCTTTGATGTGCCAGTGACGAACTGCAAGAGACGAGCTTTATCCTCCTCGCTGAAACATTGGACCACCTCCCAAAACCATTGGATTACAGGAGATACAGTAGTGTAGCCAGAGTATTCTATGTTCGCCCTCATATCATCCACTGCAAGGTGGTCAAACATTGAAATATGTATGACACTACATATCATACCACAACATTAATGAGGTTCTTCTCATCTCTCTTACTTGATTCATGAAAATAGGCTACGAGGATTTCAGCTGTTGTCTGCATAGTTGCATGGTTTGCTATTTACTTCTCTCAGTTTTGATATCTACACTAAATGAACTTCCATGGTTAATTAAATCGATTCTAGGAACAAATTTGCGAGATCGTTGACAGTCATCTGGTGGGTCCCACCATGAACGCCCTAGTCCAAACATAAAGCAAATGTACTCATCAGCTGCACCACATTGTATGGCAATTGCAGAAAGTGTAGTCATTAATTTTCCAACCATCCATTTTCATCATACATGTGCAGCCCGTCTGATTAACATACTAAGGGCCCACATGATAGATGGCCAATGATAGCCTAGCACTTCTCTTTCAATTGGAACTATTTCAATTGCTTGCCTTCAAGTGTTCTACTCTTTCATGTCAATGAAACTGAGAAATTCTACAGAATTATGTACAAGCAGTGGAGCATGTGCCAGTGTAGCACATTGCACATTTGTCAGCTGGGGGCTGTCATGAACATGCCATGGTGCAAAATTCGGGTCTCTCCAGTCATCAACCAAAGGAGGTTGGAAAAAAGATGATAAACAGCCTATACTCAATGTATGCTTGTAGCCCACCTGATGAGTGGACTGGATCCTAATATATCTACATTGGCACATGTGCTGCTGTGAGCAAATCATGTCAGAAATTTCTCCACTTTAAGATCTTTTTTTTTTCCAAACTTTTGTATATGGTACTGTTTTTCAGGTTCCGATAACAGCATTGGGTGCAATCCTAACTGATTGGATGGAAGTGATTGATTTTCTTCCTTCATTGCTCGTCCATGATGGGTGGTTTTATGAGCATTATGCTTCCATTCTATGGATTTCTCCTCATGGTGTTTATTTCCTCATGCTTGCAGATAGGATCCAAGGCAAAATGGGTGAAGGTTAGTTTCTACAACCAACGTAATCTCAAGTGATAAATATTTTGTTTGTGTTATGTGATATTTAAAGCATGTTGTAAGTTTTCCTGTCCATGCATAGGCCTTGCATGATAGCAAACACAGTGGGCTTCTATCTCTTAAAGTTAGTGGTTTGACTTGAGAAATTCTTCAGATGTTCTTAGATTGGCAAGATCAGGATCCGTCCGAATCATCTGTGTAGGAGTGGAAAATATTCAAATAATTCCAACATTATTAATGCAAATGCTAACATGAACAGAGGTTGCAATCAAGATCATCCATGTCCAGGGCAGGTATTGCTTGTAGAGGTTTACTAATCAGACACAAGTATAAGGCATGCCATCTACATACACCCATGTGTGTCAATCAGACACAAGTGCAAGATCCAAGCTGTCCACCAATTGAGTACCAGCTTGCAAATGTCCTATCCCAACCTTCATGCTGCTCTATTCTTGTTGACCATAACATTTGAAATAGGGAAATTTAGCCACTTTTTTTTCTGCCCATCCATTTCTTTGTATCTTGAACTCATGTCAATTTGCCATATGTGGTGGCATGAAGGAGCTTGGGTTGTACACACATTTGGGATTAGAAAAACCCTGTTAGCAGAAGTACTAGTTATTAACCTGCATTGAGCTATCTATTTTTTGCCGTCTCTCTTCATCACTAGAGTAATTTTACCCTTAAAAGAGTATTGAAATCCTTGTCATGCTATTTGGGTTCCCTTTTTGCAGGTGCAAGCTGGTCTTTCTGCACTTGAAGATGCAATAGAGGCAGGATATGAAGATTTCAAGGTAATCAACCCAATTTCTCAAAATCTACATTTTTTTTAATTGTAAGATTGATGTCAGCAGAATGTTTTCCTTCAAACAAGAGGTTGGCTAATCCCATATGCTTGTAAGAGGCAGCCAAACATGCATTGCATCTGCCAATGAGGTGCACGGGTGCCAATAGTAATCTTAATAACATTTAGGGCCCATTTGGATACCACCAAATAAGTTACTTTTTCTACTTACAACAGTAGATAAGTAATTTATTTCAGATAAGTAAGTTTGGTTTAAGATTACTTAATCACTTCAGCTTAACAAGTAGAAACCAAGATAAGATACTCGAGGCATAATTAGCTTATCTTAAGTAACTTAAGATCCAAACTATGTTTTCATTATCTCAGCAGCCAATATAAGTTTCTCTTTGTATCCTTTCATGCCTCTTCATTGTTTATAGTCAATACCACCAATGGTTACAAACGCCTTAGCCTACCAACGGGCTAAGGCTGTATGTACATCTCCTCATGTGAGGCTCAAAAGCCCAAAAATTAGGCAGATCCTAATGGAAATGCTCACTGTTGAAACCTTATAGGGCCTATCGTGATGTTCATATGCCATCCAAACCATCCATAAGGTCATTCCCCTTCATCAAAACAAATTCAAGGTATTGACAATAGACATTCCTGTTAACAGCATTATTGATTTTTTTTATTTTTTTTAAAATGAAAAGTGCATCTTTCTTTTTATTGAAATTTCAGTTATAGAAAATTTCTAAGAATCTCTGAGGTGGAGAAATGTGGCAACTCTCCTGAATTTGTATTCATAATGTGACTTCCCTATTTTTATTCTATTTGTCTATTTTTGCATTGATTCGTTTTCTTTGTTGATGGAAAATACATCTAGTTTCTTGAAGTAGTTTGACTCGAAGGACATGCCATCACCCAAAAAGAAGCTATTCTGTCAAGAGATATCCATCTCCTGTAGGTATTTGCTGCTTCTTTTTCAACTGAATTGAACTATGGTTTATGGGCTGGTTTTTCTTTTACATTTTTTTAAAAAATGCTAGGAATGATACGTCGGCCAGTCCCAAGCCCAAATAAGGGAGGACTGATGGCAAGTGGGTAGCTGCTGTGAACTGCACAAGTGGAGATGCTTCTCCAGATTGTCATTGTATACTGAAACTCCATATATCGTGGGTAACAAACACCCTTTCCGAAAATGGACAGTCAAGTAAGTACTGTGTCACATGCACTGGAGAGTACCTCTGCAATATTCAGATTCATGGTAATGTCACTGTGTGTGTGGGAAATTTTCCTATAAGGTCAAGCTTGACACCACGAGTCAGTGGTGAAAATTGGCCCAACTGGAACTTGTCAGCCCCTGAAATGGGCGAGTCATGACTTAATTCATCGACGGAATGAGTTGGTCCCAGTCGGCCTGTCAAAGACCATGCTTGCCTTAAGAGTAGAAAAATGCACTAGCAAAGATTTGAGTTTTATGATATCTCACCAGTTTATTGTTTTGACAGGCTTATAATCCTTTGCTGGATATTCACATTTCTTAAATTTTTTTCTTTCTTTTCTTTTTGGTACTAAGAGAATAAAATTGTGTTTTCAGGTTTGCCAGCGACACATGTACGGCTGGGACTATTAGGAGAAAATAGTCATTGGTGATAGTTTGAAAAATCAACTTCTCTTTTGATAGTTGGAAATTAATGTATGCATGGCTGATCGAGAGGATATATCCACTACAACACAACGAGTGCACTGTCATTATCTTTTAGCCACTTTCTATACAGCGCACCATACTAAAGTTTGAATTGCAATTTGTGCTGCTATGGTCTCTGTTTTCAGTATGGTGTAGGAGGACAGACGAGCTTGTTGATGGCTAGGTTTTCATGTTCATTTGGTTAGGTTTTGGAAGCCTTTGGAGTAGACCCCATCAAGGGGTTTACAGATTCTCAGGTATTGGATTGAGCTGCAGTCTACTTTGTAATTACCGTGACTCTATTCGTCATTTTTAAACTGAGGAATTTGGGTTCTTGATGGTTTAGCTAGAGCTTCATTCTGGATCTCGTCTTTATTATGTTTATGCAGGTGGTGGAAAATGCAAAAATCTAGGCAGAAACGGTATGGATTTTTTTTAAAAAATAAATCCGGTCTTTTTTTAATGGTCAGAGAAAGTTCTATATTACAACGGTTCTTTTAACTGTATAGCTAATTTCATTTTTTTGCTGACATTGTTGTGGGAGGCAGCCATGATACGATTGGATATAAGTGAATATATGGAGCGGCAAAGAAAGTAGTTGGCAAGATTAAAGTGGAAGGTTAGTTTTCAATGGTATAAACTGAATTTCATGATGTTTGGTGAACCAACTGCACCCTAAGCTACACTTATTTTCATTGGTACAGAAATTGTGAGTAATAGTCTATCTTAAATCAGACGTTAAAAAGTCCTAAGCCTTCTTAAAACATCTCAGGTTATGTTTATGTTTGTATGAATCCTGACTTTTGAGTTTTGGAACATCTAAAGTTTTGAAATTCTCATTACAGAAAAGTGTAAAAAGAGATAGGTCATAGTTTTAAAGAGTTAGATCTTGTTTGATTGGTCCAAACAACAAGAACAGTTTCCTAAGGGCCTGTTGGATGCAAACTCTGAAGGGGCTTTTGAGGCCTAAACCCCTTTTTGATCCAAACAACAATTGATTTTGTGCATTTAGATGTACTTTGCAGACCCTTGTCTCATCTCCTGCTCAACAAAAAAATGGTCGGGAACTGTTATTGTCCCAATCACATGTACATTCACCGTCTGTCTCTGTAAATATGGCTACAGTTTATGATCTGCAAAAGGCACACTTGAACATCTCTTACTCGGGTGTGATATTGTTTATAATTGCAGTGTTGAGGCCTGACTGTGCATTGAAACATTTCTAATACATAAAGAGGGATTTTTTTAGCTCCCTAAGATTTGAGTCAGCTTCATTTTTGGATTTACATACATCACTTGTGAGCTCCACAGTTAGGGCTCCCACAGACTAAATGCACTTTCTAAGAGCATTCATATTTTTCAGTTGTACAATAAAGAGCATTCATATTCATATTGTGAGCATTCATATCTCTCTTGCTTTTCTTCTTTTAATATTAGAATTTCTTTCTTCCAATGCCTTTACAACAGTAGCAGCATCCACACTCGGAGAAGTAGAGGCTCTCTTGGAATGGAAAGCCAGCATCTTCTCACCACAAGCTCCTCCATTCATTGTCACTTCCAGCTGCTAATGCTAGTGCCAACACAATCTCTCCATGCAAATGGTATGGGATCTCCTGCAACAGCCTTGGAAGCATAATAGAGATAAGCCTACCGAGTGCGGGCTTGCAAGGTAAGCTTGATAACTTGAGCTTCTCCTCATTTCCAAACCTCTTTCGTCTCAATCTCAGTGACAACACACTCACTAGAACCATCCCATGCTTATATAGGCACTCTTTCCAGACTCGTCTCCCTCAATATCTCCATGAATAATCTCTCTGGAGTTCAACCTCTTTCAATGGTTAACCTTTCTCACCTTTCAGAGCTCGACATCTCGTCTAATGAAATAACTGGGCCCACACCTCCATCTTTAGGCAACTTAACCAGGATGACAATCCTCTACCTCTTATAACAATCAAATTTTTTTGATTCAATTCCTGCACAATTAGGAAATCTCAAGAATTTGGTTTAGTTGTCATTGTTAGATAACAGTCTGATAGGTCCAATCCCTTCTGCTTTAGGTAATTTGAGAAACCTTACACTTTTGTACCTCTACATAAATCAAATTTCTGGTTCAATTCCTACACAAATAGGAAATCTCGAGAATTTGATTTGACCTGTACTTGGGTACTATTGTATTGGAAGTTCAAAGAAATTTGTGTATCTATCAATTTTGTGAATAGGATTCTTATTAAAAAAAATTGTGTGAATTATTTTTTGAATGACTATCAGTTGTAAGATTCAAAAAAATAAAATAAAATCTGCCAATATATTTTTTTTTCACAGATATTTTAGCGACGAACCAAATCCGTCACTAATTTCTGAACAAGAAAATCGACGACGGATTTGCGTCCGTCGCTCCCCATATTAGCGACGGCTCTGGCTCTTATCTGTCGCTAATACTTTTAACGACGAATAATAAATGTGATTTTTGAAATTTTAGTGACGGATTTTTTATTTTTATGTGATGGATCTTATCCATCGGTAATCTGCGACGGACCTTATCCGTCGCAGATTAAAAAGACAGTAGTAAACAACGACAGACCAAGCAACGGACGAAATCCGTCATTTATTTAGTTTTACAATGGATTTGGTCCATCACAAATCCTTGATTTTGGCGTGGTGTCTTTGGATTCCCTCCACACAAGCTCTTTCGCTTGCATATTGATATTGCCTACCAAATGTGTGAGTTGATCTACTCACTCTGTGAGTGCGTCAATCAATTGGGTTACTTGCACAAACTCTTCCTGTATCACTCCTTTTGAAGCCATTAAGAGATGATAAGAGTTGAAAATCCCTAAAGATGACCCGCTTTGATACCAAAATGGTGGAACTTGGTCATCGAGTCAATGAGATCTCAAACACTTGAATCGCAGAGAATGGACAGGAGTAAAGCCACAAGAAATGTTTAAGCAAAGAGAAGAAATAACTTTTCTGATATTCAAACTTCTTTTACAATACTCAAGAAAATTCACAACATAGAAAATGTGGAATTCCTAACTCAAAACAGAGATTGGTAGCTAGAAAACCAAAACCATGTCCAGTCCACTGCCTATCAAAAGGTTTGTTAAGCCGCAATATTACATTATATGTCACCATTAGCACTATATATATCTTCTCTTGTCCATGCATATGCAAAGTGAAAAGGAACCCTTCTATGGATTTGAGAGCTTCATATCCTGTACAGACCATATCACATTCTTCAACAATGAATGTTGCATGGCAACTCATTAACATTGTCGACATACTAGAAACGGCATGAGTAGCAGCAAACTTAATAGCTTGCCAGGTGACACTTTCTATAAGACCCCGTCTATTCCGTACGACTTTCTATGCTTATGTACACAATGATCGACGCTCTTAGCTAGACCTGGATTGGTCATTCATAGTACACACCCAACTGATCGGAACCCCAAGACCTTTAAACCTATTTCATATCGACCACCCCGTCGCCACGATCGCGTAGGTACCACCCATGCGTCTGTACGATACTCCATTAGTGAGATACGTTGTGAAGAATCATTAGTGTATCATGTGCGCATGGCGCCATGTACTTCATTCTACACATGTGCACAACACATGCTATGCACACATGCATATGCCACACATGAGTGAGAGAATCTCTACCCATGTGTGTGATGTCACACACCTATACCTCCCCTCTCTCATGTGCATGCAAGTCAACTTCTCTCCATTCCATACCCTATGTATGACATTATCACACCATGTCATCCCATGCTCCTTTAATCCACCATTAATTATAAATCATGAATTAATTGTCATAATCTTAGTCTAAGCTAACCAAGATTACTTTAATTGAATCTAACCACATTTTAACAATTTCTCTACAAATAGTCCATCCCTTAGCATTTCACCATTTTTCTACACAAGAGAGAGAGAGAGAGGAGTGATCTTGGTGGGCCATCGACTCCATCAATCCCATCCCTTCCATCCATCTCAACCATCCATCTAATCCATTAAGGTGAGTATACCCCTTTTTCACTTAGTCTTTTATTCTTTTATGGTTTGGATAATGATGATCATGATGATAACATGTTGTTGTTATTAATGATGATGATGATGTGGGACCCATTGATCATGGCCCTACTATGATGTTTAGTATACATCCAACATCTATAACATTCCAAGACCTAGATGAAGGGAATACATGAATATCAATTTGACAAAAGGGCATGGACCCACTGTGATGTTTTTAGGCCATTTAAGCCATCCGAATATGGCCCATTGGGCTGGCCACACACACACCCATGCACACACGTGCACACAACACCAAAAACAAAACAAAATAATAATAATAATAATACAGTGGACGCTGCTGCCAACGTCCAAAGGACGCTGCAACAGGCAGTGTCCAGCTGCTTAAATAAAGGGAAGGGGTTGTGGGACCACAGCATGCCCCACCCATGAGCCGAAAAATGAAGCCAATCCAGATCTCTAGTAGGCCACACCATCAAAAATACTATTTTAATAGCATTAAACTGTCAGGGCCCGCTGTGAGGTTTCTGTGCGTCAAAACATGCTGCATATTGGACTTGTTGGATGTGTCATGAGCCAGAGAATGCAACAAACGGACTTGATTATCTTGATGTGCACCCCTCCTATGAAAAACCACAGTAAAACAAAAAAAAATTAGGCAAGGGGCGTCACGTCCAGCGTCCATGGATGCTGCAGCGGTTGTTGCTTGGAATGGGCAGGAACAGTGGGCCCCATCACTAGTCCCACCATGACGCATGTCAACCATCTACACTGTGCTTTCGATGGGTCCCCTCTTAAAAGTGGGGTAGGCCAAAAATCATCCGTACATGGAACTCAGGTGGCCCTCACCATCTAAAATCGTGTGAAGACATGTTAAAACATATAAAAACACTCATTGGGGCCCACTTGAAATTTGGATGCATCTGAAACTTAGACTGACCCCTCAATTAAGTGGGACACACATAATGGATGGGCTGGATTTGTGAACCACATCTCGGTGGCCCAACAAATTATTATGAATGTTTTAATGAAGGTTAACCCTCTCAACTTATGTGTGAGGTGTGGCCCACATGTGTCATAGATGGACTTTGTTTTAAGCCCTAGGCCCACCATGGATGGGTGCATCTGACTGGTGGTATTGAGGGTCAGTGGGCCCCACACAACTTGACCTCATGGGAGATCCCCATGGGCTCCACCATTATATATATATATATATATATATATATATATATATATATATATATATATATATATATATATATATATATATATATATATATATATATATATCTATCTATATATATATATATATATATATATATATATATATATATATATAAAAATCAGGCCGATTAGAAGTTCATGCGGGCCATGCCACTTGGACAGTGAAAATTGTACTCAAAATACTTGAATTTTTCTGGGAGCCACTTTGTTGATGAAAAGTATATCTGGGCCATTCATCCACTCCTTCAGACCATTTTAAGTCATGAGTAAGAGAATGAAGCAGATCCACACCTTAGGTAGACCATACTATAAGAAACAATGGGAATAAAATCCCTACTATTAAATCCTTTGAGTTCTACCGTGATGTGTAACTGGCACCAAAGTTGGGTCAGCCATTAGACCATGGAGCCAACTCGTTATATGTATTTTATATCCAAGTTGTCCATCATTTAGACCATCCACGTGTTATGAGCCCCACCCAATGTATGTATCTTATAGCCATGCCGTTCATCTAGTGGGTGGTATCAACTATGATGTTGTTTGTTGTACAACTGTTCATGGGATGGACCCCACCATGACAATGGGACCCACAATTATACAAATAATAATAATAATGATAAGGAAAGGGAATTGCATGCTTATCAATTAAAACTTCCCTAGACATAACATGATGCATGTGGAGCCCACCTAGGTGCATGTATTGTATACCCACACTACCTATATTTTCTAGTCACTTGGGAAGTGGGCCCACCTCCTGCCCGTGGACACAAGATGAAGTAAAACTCAATTTTAGGTGGGCCACGCTACAAGTAGAAACAGTAGTAATAACCATTGGAAATTCTTAGGCTCTAATGTGCCCCCTATATGTTGGAATGCTTCCTTGACCATGGACTTCACCTTGTAGTATGATGTAGATCCATACCATTCATTGATTTATCCTTATCATTTTAGAGCATGGTCTCATAGACTAGTCAGATCCAAATCTCATGCCACGAGAGCAATATTGATCACTTGTCCACCGTTAAATATTTTCTAGAGCTGCAGTAATGTTTGTGAGAAATCTATCCATCTGTTCTTTTTTTAACTGATCATGGGCCACCTAATATACATGTTTTACCAGCCATTCATCTATTTTGATTAGATCATTTTAGAGTGTGGGGCTGCTTATATATTTACTGGAATCTAAGTCGTTTTCATGGTACCCATTGTAATGGTTATTCCTCATTTAGACCGTCAGTTGGTAGGAATTATGTGGATCACTACACTATAGGAATTTAGAATTTTGGGTGGCCCAATTAGTCGTATGAACTGGTGGAAGTTGTGTGGGCCACCACACCATATGAGTGCGTGATTTTTATAGCCCACCTAACTGTATGAAATTGGGGCAATTGTGTGACTACTTGCCTTAGTGGATTTTTATAGCCCACCTAACCATATGATCACTGATGGGATGAATGACAGCTAGATTTGGCAAAATGGTGTTGAATATGTAGCTCATAAATCTTGTGATCATGCGTGACGTGGATAGCCGTAAATCATGTGGGTATGTGGGGAATGTGTGGCCTAGCCATATGATTATATGGTGCTTAGGTGACTGCTAAACTATGTGAAAGTTTAGTAAAGCGGTTGCCCCATTAGTGCGGCCCATTGATGCAGCCCACTTGATGCATATGAGGCTCATTATGATATATTTGAGGCTCATGTTTATGGTCCATGTGCCGAGGCCCATGTGATGTATATGCGGCCCGTATTTGAGGTCCATTGTGATATGTATTCAACTCGCGTTTAAGGCCCAATGTGATGTATATGAGGCCTGTGTGATGAGGCCCATTATGGTGCATTTGAGGGCCAGGCGATGGAGCCCATTCTGATGTATATTAGACCCATGTGAGAGGTCCATCGTAATGTGTATTAAGCTCTTGAGCGAGGCCTATGGTGTTGTATATTTGGCCCTTGTGTGAGGCCATGGGTCCACTGTATGTTAGGCTCTATGTGGGCCATTCCTTGGGGGCAATGTTGGTTAAATGTTCACATTATCGAGGTCGATTGTCGATGCCAGTTATTGATACTGATTATGAGTATGTGATAGCATAGTATCATGATAGATGCCCATACGCATCATCTGCATGTTGTTATGAGATGTGGTTGACCATTACATATGTCATTGAGCAGGTTGTTATGAGACTCCCTGATATGCAGAGGTTATCTCACATGAGCGCACGGTATGCGCAAAATTGATGCATGACTAGATTGTATGACTCATGCATATTGCATTGTGTGTTGTGATTACTGTACGCCCTAGAGATATCAGGGCCGTAACCTCCACAGGCATATCGTGGATGGTCAGATGGGACGCCGAAAATCTATTATTAGCATCAAGCTGCCATAGATGGCCCTGGGTAAAAATTTCTAAACCCTCTTGGTACTAGAGGACGCCCCAATGTCGAGACTGAGTGGATATATATGAGCGCATGAGGGTCGTATACCAGTAGGTCGCGTCTCCCACTATGTCGTGGTCGGTTGGGAGGGGGTGTGGCCTTACCCGCCTGAGGGAGTAGGCATAGCTAGGCTGAGTTTGACCAGCTCGTGAATGGGTCTGCTATCGACGTGCCGGGTAGATATTGGCTGACTACTGGCCAGGTGGATAGTGAGGTCTCTTCCACTTACCCAGTTGTGCGCTTGATGGGGCGGCAAGCTGGTGTAGAGTGTACTAGACCCCGGTGATGATCCCAGAGATAAACAGTACTGATATGTGGACTTATTGAGTAAGAGTTGCATACTCATTCATTCATTCACTATCCACTCGGGCTGGTGGTGCGTAACTATTTGTTACATGTACCTTCGCAATGACCAGGATTTTAGTTGGGGCGCGCGACTAATCTGAGATCAGAAGTTTACCACATTGAGTTTGACTATCCAAATTAGGTATGATACTGGTTTGGATAGAAGTCCGTTATGATGGGCCCCATAGCCTGCGATACTACATACTATGATCCCGACTTCACACTCCAGCATGGTCATTCCATTCGCACCGCATATTGCATTACATTCACAGCATATGGCATTTTGGGTTACTGTATTTCTGCATTTAGATACGACCGACAGTATTCGTGAACTCATTTGGAATTGTATATTGAATTGCATCATCGGCATCTGATATTTGACTCTTTATGACTCCTCATTTACATAGCTGATCTGTATTGCGTACTCTGATATAATATGATTCATGATCTTATCAGTATTTCTGATATTGTATAATTGTGGCATGACAATATGATGATGATAATATGATTACGGATGCGTGTAATACGGTTATAGCTGTGGAATAGGAGAAATGAAAATATGACTTGTGATGTTGGTAGTATTGATTCGGAGTATTACTATGATGCATATGCATTGCATTGGCATTGACATCATACCTTACGTACTACATGTCTTTCACATATATGATTTCCTTGTAGTATATTTATCTTACTTGTATGTGGGACACACTGTACACACGTGTACACTCACTAGGCTTTTTGCCTAAGCTTTCTATTTTCCATTTTTTCAGGGCTAGAGTAGCTTGGAAGACTTTGCTTTCTCGATACATTGCATCTATTTTTTGATTTGGCAATGTTGACATTATATACCTTTTGTAAAGTATTATACTTGTAACCATCAGGATTTATAATGGAGAGTATTTCTTGGTATTTTGATCATGGATCTTCATGCTCATGTGTGTGTATATATATATATAAAATTTCAGTTAAAAATCTTCCTTGTGGTGCGCCGAACTCGGGACTTGGTGTATGGAAGTCGACTGCCCGATTTGTGGCATCACGGAAGCTGTCCGTCCCCGGATTTGGGGCGTGACACTTTCTAAGTAGGAATCGGGTGGCTCTTGGAAGTACTCCAAGAATTAAACTGTATACCACAATGACAGAATGATTCATGCAATTTATTTATTTATTTTTATAATAATTCATGAAAATTTATTTAGATTATATTTCCCTTTTTTTGGGGGAAAAAAGGACTTTAATCATTTATGATTGCCTAAAGTTATAACTTGAAAAACAACTGGAAGAACATAAAGTTAGTCTATGTTAGTTGAATAACACATGGTTAATTATTTAGGAGCCATAGAATGGCTGCAAGGCCGATCTATTATGAACAATTTGCAGGTTAGCTCTTTAAACGTTTGTGGCAAATTATTGTTTCTCCTCTTGTAGGTTTCCCTTGTTTGGGTGTTCATTTCTCTCTCTCTCTTTCAAATGTCACTGAACCATGCAAGAGGGGAAAAATGGCCAGGGTTCAATTAAGAGGCGTCTTTTGTACTGTCTCCTGTTTATATGGAACCAAAGCTAGCAGGTGTGCTACTCCACCCGAATTCTCTTTTCCAGCAGATTGAATAAAACCTGCAGGAAAAGAAAAACAGAAAAGATTGATTCTGTTTGCTATGCAACATAAAGGTTTTCATTTTCTCTGATCCGGTGCTGCTTTTTTCTTCTCTCTTTTTTTTTTTTTTCTTTTTTATTTTAAGTTTTGGCCAGGTAAGAAGGTCACAAGGCCTTTATTTCTTGGGTAGAGTTTTGGGGCCACAGCCTCGCTAAAACTCAGAAACTGTTCTCAGGGGAATGGTATGCCTCAGGATCTATGTTCATTAACCAAATCAACTATTGAGTTGGAGGATCTATGCTTGGTGCTGTTTTAATACTCAGTGGAAAAAATTGCATTAAGCAGGTAATAAATTGAAATATACCTATTGGAAGACTCATGGTCATGCTGAAAATTTACACTTTAATACATCAAGAGGTGTATTTCAAATTCTTGTCACCTGGTTGATGGATCACAACTATATCACTAGAAATTTAGATGCTGTTTCAAAATTTCTATTTATAGGCTATTGAAACATACCTAGAAAAGAAGTACGTAATGCTTCATCACGCTGATGGTGTAAACATGCCTACCTATTGATCAGTTCTTAAAACATACACATACTCAGGCGGGTCATGACCATATCAATCATGATATTGGAGACTTCCTATCATGACTAGAAGAGTCCTATTATAATCGACCATAACTTTGGTCAAGATACTAGCATCATATGATAAGCTCTCGGCGTCCTTTATTACATTTGAAGTAAGAACCATTATACAAATAGATCTGGCAATGGGCGCCGTAATTAGTACAGATATGCATATGTGGGATCATGAACATTCTGTATTTGTTTCTTATTGCTTCTCTCTGATTGGACCATAAAAGTGCTCGCTGTTCTTGCCCTGAATTTCAAAATCTCAAACTGACCAAGGCTTCTAGTTACTCAGGTTTTATCTCTTCTCCTGTTCACCTCTGGAAGAGATCCTGGTATTATACCACGTAATTTACATCCACCAAAGCCAGAAGGCCATGATGGGAGCATGGAAGTTGGAGGTGGCCAAACTCCGCAGCAGTTGCGCCTACCTTGCATGAAGGATGTTGTTGTCAATGGGATCACTGTGAAGATCAAATACTGTGATACCTGCATGCTGTATTGGCCCCCTCGCTGCTCCCACTGTTCCATTTGTAACAACTGTGTGGAACGTTTCGATCACCACTGCCCTTGGGTAGGGCAATGTATTGGGTTGGTAAGGCACCCAAATGTCTATAATTTCTATCAAGCATGCAGTATGTTCTTGATATACTAACCATACTAAATCACATTCAACTATCATACGCACGTGCCATTTCTGGATTGCTCATCTAGCAGGCCCCCATCTGAATCACCCATGGACCTGAAATTGCACTGGTTGGATAGTCCTTACCATTCTATTGGATGACTTGTTTAGGAAGAAAATTGATGGTTAAAAAGTGGACTAGTGGATCACATCTAATGGACAGGTCTTCTATTTAAGCACTAATGATTTCGGAGGATGTAATTATTGGGCTCTAGCCTATCCATGATGGGGCCCGGCAAAAATGACTTTAGATTTCAGACACGCATCACATTTCAACTTGGGCTGCAGTGAGATTTGCATGTGATATTTTTGCAGTGTTAAATTAGCATTCCCAACCAGATATATTATGTGCCTGCTGAATTTATGGAAAAAAAGAGGGAAGTTTGGGAATTTAAAAGCAGAGGGAAGGATGGAGAATCCAAAAAATTGAAGACAGAAAAAGCAGCAGCTAGCATGTGTTTCTTTGTTACTCCATTTTGTAGGTATTTGCACCAATCTCTTATCTATTTCACTTCTGGTTGTAGCACAACTACCGATTCTTCTTCATGTTCGTCTTTTCCACAACTCTGCTATGTATATATGTATTCGGGTTTTGCTGGGTGTACATCAAGAGGATCATGGATGCTGAACACATCACAATCTGGGAAGGCAATGACCAAGACTCCCGCCTCCATTGTGTTCATAATTTACACTTTCATATCAGTTTGGTTTGTTGGTGGCCTCACTGTCTTCCACTAGTATCTCATCAGCACGAAACAGGTAAACTAACCACTTTTAAGTACTCCCATGGGTATTTGCAAGAGTCAAATTACATATCCCACTCTCCCACATGTTCCAACTTCCAATGTAGCAAGTGTGTATGAGATCTAGGCTCCTCAGGAGGAGGCTGTTGCCATGCATGTGCTGTGGCCCAAAATTCAGGCCGGTCCTGTCATTAGGTGGGCAACACGTATACATAGTCAATTCTTTTAACTGTCCAATTTTCCCTTTCTAAAGCAGCCCGCGCCACAGTTCATGCATGGTGGGCATCTCTGATGAATGATATGGGTCTCAGACGTGCCACATTGACACTTCTTCACAAGTAGCCATCACGTTTCTCACCATGTTCTCAAGTCTGACCCCTGTGAAAAGAGCACGGAGGTCTTCAACATATATTCTTTGATTGATGTATTGTCATTCTTTTGGATTCTGTTTGCAGACAACCTACGAGAACTTCAGATATCGATATGATCAGCGGGCTAACCCATATAATCAAGGGGTGGTGAAGAACTTCAAAGAGGTGTTCTTTACAAGCATTACTCCGTCGAAGAACAAGTTCAGGGCAAGAGTACCACAGGACCCGGGGATGCAACAACGTTCAGTGGGCGGAGGGTTTATGAGTCCAAACATGGGGAAAGCTGTTGGGGATATGGAAGTGGGTAGGAAGGCGACATGGGGAGAGGCAAGAGAAGGGATGGCTGATCTTGAAGCAGGCTTCAGCCACGATGGTTTGGAGAACAAGGATGGTGGGTTCATTAGTGAGGCTTCCCCGGATTTGAGCCAGGCCCTCCCAACAGAGAGCATGGAGGGGCGGGCTGGGGTTCATCACCCGAGGCATTCCAGTTGGGGCAGAAGAAGTGGGAGCTGGGAAATATCGCCTGATGTGCTTGCGATGGCAGCAGAGGCTGGGGAATCGGATAGGATTGGCAGCGGCACCAGCACGAACGGAAATCATCGACTGGTTTGGTTGGATTGGGCTTGAACGTTTTGGTGGCAAGATGCTCTAAGTTATGTTACATGTGTTTGTACTGACTGGTGCATTGGGACACTATTCAGGACCCGATGGATCAGCAGCCTATGGTTTCTCTTTCCTCAGTCAATGAATGTGTTGCAGTTGTGGAGGTGTCCGGTTTGTTGGTTTTCTAGGGTTTTGCTTATTCAAGTACTTTGATTATCAGTACTGAGGCTTGTTTGAATTTGGGTGTACAGGGGCTGAAATCTTGTAGAGGACACTCTGATTTCCACGGATTTGTTTTTCTTCTACCATTTTTAAAGCTAAGCATTTACTTAAATTTGTTTTTATCAGCAATACAACATACCATGGTGCAGTGAGCTAGGCCATTGTCTATTGGGCCGCACCTTGGAAGCCCTTTCTGGATTGGGAAATAGCAGTTGCCAAGTCAGTTCACCATGTTTCTCTCCATCATTAATAAGTTGAAACTGTAGACGTGGATTTTCGGTGTCTGATCATCTGCAGTTGGCCCATATAACAATGGCCTGAATCATTGAAGCCACGAGTCACCTGAACACAACTCCGGATAGGTTATATATAAGCCAAAGGGAGCCTTTTGTAAAAGTGAGGCCGTAGTGGTGCCTGAGAGAGATCTGGGCCATTCATCAGGTGGATCTCAGAATCTCCTTTGAATTACTCCATTCCAATTTAATGCCGACATCAAGTACATTCGAGGAATTTTTTTTTATTTTTTTTACAAAACCTAGGCCTGGACATGAGCCATGGACCTATGTTTGTCTGAGGCTGACCCAGCTCGGACCAGGACCGTTGCCAACCCCAGTAAGTCTTGAAGAAATTCTTTGCTCAGAGATCTTCATATGAACCCAACAATACGAGATTGTTTCATTATTGACCGTCCATCCTCTGGGCCCTAACCTAAAATAGATCATGATCCAGTAGTCACAATGAAACCATATGTGGTAAACATTGATTTATGGGGTTGGGCGTGAATACACTTCCATCTGTAAATCTGTGCAGCATAAGCTCGTATTGTTGTTGCCTGTAGATACCAGAATACGGACGGTACTGATCGTTAGGCCAACTACGTGTGGTTCCATATGGCAAAAGCGTCACGTGACTTTTCTTAAGGAAAAGAAGGGGACAATTAATAAAGAAATATCAAAATACATATTGTTAAAAAAAAAAAAAAAACTCCGCTATTTCTGAACTTATGTAAAGCTTATGATAACCAACTCTCACAAAACATCCTAACAAACTTCCTAATTATTGTTTAAGAAGAATCCTAATTCAGAATACTGGGCTGTGGCGGAGGAGCGGCTAAGATGGTGGTGCCTGGGCTGTGGCGGGGTAGCGGCTAAGATGGTGGTGCGTGATGGGGTTGAGGAGTGAACAGCTCTGATGACGGGAGGTCGGATGCTTGTTCAGCGAGTTTGTGACGGTGGGTCACGCAGTCGTCTGTGTCGGGGCTGAAGCTGAAATTCGAAGAAGAAGAAGAAGGGTTTTGTGGGGGTTTTGATTTGATGAGAATATCATTAGGGAATAAGGGAAAGGAGAGGAGGTTTTGTCTTGGGTAAGAAGGAGGTGGTGCCAAAGACAGTTGTGGGGCCCTTGATGGAGGGCTGAGATTGATTCTAGAAGAAGAACAGGAAGAAGAGAAGGGATGAAGATGATAGGTTTTGGAAGGAGGGAAGAAGGGTTTTGAGAGAGAGTGATTGGCTGACATGGTTTTTGCCCGATAGAAGTTTTGCTTTCTTTCTTTCTATTGTAAAGTCTTGGAACTGGAGATATAAATATAGGAAGCGACAACGCGATTTTCGTTTTCAACGTGTGTTTTTCAAGCGAAAGCGCCGTCTGCATTTTCATCGCGGATTTATTTATTTATTTATTATTATTGCAGTAAGTGGGACCGCGGTTCGGTAATCCATACCGTTGATCTGTTTTGTTCTAATGTGGATTGGCTGTATCTGCAAATTTTGCCTCTGTAGGAGAATATAGACTCTTGATTTGGGTCCAACAGACGGGTCGTGCTATTAGTGGTTGGGATCTCCCAATCTGGGAGATTGTCCCACCTGTATGAATTGAGATGCGTGACCGATTAGGAAACGTATCGTGCAAGTCTTCGGGCGTCAATTGCTTGTGGCCCCAGTAGAGGAACTTTCTGTTGGCGGAGTGCACGTCTCTCCCCCGCAGCCACCCAGATCGTCGGGGACGCGGATTGGTTACTGATACCGTCAGTAGGGATGCGGCTACTGACAGTGCTCCGTGGGCGTTTTCCATCCCTTTTTCTAACTATTTCATGGCATAGGCTTAAAAAAAAAAAAAAAGGTATACCCAAATCTCATACGGACCACATCATAGAAAAGAGTAGTGATTGAACACTTACCATTCAGGTATGCAAGACCTATTTAACAGGTTGGATGACAAATAAGCATTACAATAAGCCCTGGGAAGTTTTTAATAGCAGGCAATCCTTTAATCGAGATGACAAATAACAAATAAGCATTACAGGTTGGAAGTTTTTAATCTAAATTTAGATATCCCTCTTTTATGAGATGGTTATCGGTAATGATTTAGAAAAATAGATAAATCACTTCGATAAAACACATATCATGCGGAGCTCACCTTCACTAATGATGATGTCAATACACAATCTGTGTCCTACAGTCGGAAGCTGTAGGCCATCATGGTTTGCGTAGAAACCTACTCCGTCTATCCATTTTTTTGCTCGTGTGAGCTCGTGAGCCACAAAAAATCGAGGCGTATCCAAAACTCAAGGACTACGCTACATGAAAAATTGGTAAAGGAAATGGCGGAAACGGATTGGCTACTCCCCCTGACACCAGCCAATGGCTAGTGGTCGGCGCTAAGTGGGCACCACCATGATGTATGTGTTTCATCCATGCCTGCCATCTATTTTAACAGACATTTTACGGTATGAGACCAAAAATGAGGTATATCGAAATCACAAGTGGACCACATTGCAGGAAACAGTGTTGAATGAGCGTCGACCATTAAAAACATTTTGGGGGCCATAAAAGTTTTGGATCAAGCTGATTTTGTGCTTTCCCTTCATCTGGGCCTGTATGACCTAATCAATAGATTGGATGTCAAATAAATAGTACAGTAGGCCTTAGGAGGATTTTAATGGTGGATATCCAACTGCTATTGTTTTCATGTGGTGTGGTCCATCTGAGATTTATATCACTCTCATTTTGGTACCAGCCGTAAAATGATCTGTAAAAATGGATGAACGGAATGGATGAAATACATACATCATGGTGGGGCCCACAGAGCACCGACCATCTGCCACGGGGCTGGCGTCAGGGAAGTAGCCATCCGTTTCCGGAAATGGCGAGGTCAAAACTTCCCGAGGTCCACCCTGATGTTTGTATGCCATCCAAACATTTCATAAGGTCAGCTGAAAAGGCTAGGATATTAGCCTGATACAGAACTTTTGTGGCCCCAGGAATGTTTCAACGGTGGGCGTATAATCCCCACCGTTTCCTGTAGCGTTGCCCGACTGAGTTTTGGATCTGCCTAATTTTTGGTTTAGTGCCCTAAAATGATCTGGAAAATTGGATTGACGGGTTGGATTTTTCACAGGCATAACGGTGGGTCCCACCTAGCTTCCGACAGCAGGAACTTCCAGAAGTCGGGGGTCACAGGCAATCAGCGTCTGCCGCACGCTATTTCAAAAGAGGATCATATTATGATACGCGGCCCGCTTTATTGATACACGGGTTTCGAAAGTTCCCGTCCACGTTCAAAGAAAAAAGGTCCCAGCTTGACCGGTTGGATTTTTTTAATCTTGGAAGGTTCAGCCAACCATCGGTCTAATTACCAATCATGGGCGCTGCGGGACCGGATCCTACTCTTCAACACCTTTTTAAAGCAGGGCATACAACACCCCTTGTGAGGCCCACCATGTTGTATATGTAAAATCCACTCCGTTCATCAGGTACTATCCGGTTACAGGGAAAAAATCCATCTAAGATAACCCATTCACAATTTCTAATGGCTCAACTAAACGAATGGTTTAGATAAACCTAGGCTATGAATGGTTCGGTATGTTATGAATGGTTCAGATAACCCATAACCTCTCCCATTCGGCAGCGGATTGGGTGGTGTTGACTTGTTGGTGCTGTAAGGCACATTGCAAGTGTTTTATCCACGCTTTTCATCAGTTTTGCATAGGCCCCACAGAATCCAGAGATATTAGTGGCCATCTCCAAAGGACACGTGGAGTTGGGTGCAGATTGGGTACTAATGGTCGAACGCGGATTTCCTGCGAAAGCCTTTTGCAGGAAGTTCCTGCGCAAGGATGCTGGGTGGGGCCACCGATATGTTTGTGAGAAATCCACCATGTCCGTCCTTTTTGAGAGATCATTTTAGGATGTGTCTAAAATTGAGGTGGATACAAAACTCAAATGGGTCACACGAAAAGGAAAATTGAGGAAAGAAATTCCCACAGTTGAAATCTTCCTGAGCTCTACGTTGATGTTTATATGATATCCAAACCGTTTATAAGGTCATTCCCAATGGGATGAAGTGAAAATACCAAAGTGATAGCCGGATACAAAACTTTTATATCCATACGAATGCTTCAACAGTTCTCACTGAATTGTCACTATTTCCTCTCCTGTGTCCCATTTGAGTTTTGTATCCACCTCACTTTTGGACATACGTCCTAAAATGATCTCTCAAAATGGACGGACGATGTGGATTTCTCACAAATATCTCGGAGGGACCCACCTAGCATCTTTGCACAAGAACTTCCTGCGAAAGCCTTTCGCAGGAAATCTGCGTCCCTATTGGTCGCCACAGGAAAGGAAATGGATTGGCTAGTCCTCCTAACACCAGCCAATGGCTGGTGGTCGGTGCTCTGTGGGCCCCACCATGATGTATTTGTTTCATCTATACTGTCCATATATTTTTAAAGATCATTTTAGTTTATGAGACAAAAAATGAGGTATATCCCAATCTTAAGTGGACCACATTACATGAAACAGTGTTAAATGAGTATCGACCATTAAAAAACATTTTGGGGCCATAGAAGTTTTGGATCAAGATGTTTTTTGTTTTTTCCCCTTCATCTAGGCCTGAATGACCTAATCAACATATTGGATGTCAAATAAATAGTATAGTGGGCCTTTAGAGGATTTTAATAATGGATATCCAATCAGTATTGTTTTCATGTGGTGTGGTGCACTTGAGATTTATATACCTCTCATTTTTGGGATTAAGTAATAAAATGATCTTTAAAAATGGATGAACGGGATGGATGAAACACACATCATGGTGGGGCCTACAGACCATCGACCACTAGCCACGGGGCTGGTGTCAGGGGGAGTAGCCAATCCGTTTCCCACAGGAAAGGATCTGTGGGGCCCACTATAATCTATATATTGAACCACACTGTAGGAAGCGATGGTGACAATAAGATCCACCGTTGAAACTTTCCTATGGCCCACGATGACGGTGATGTTTATTTGCGATCCTGCCCCCACCAAAATTCAAAAAACGCCATGTGTACAGGGTATTTACGTCTTACAAATCGCAAATCACATATATATACTTTATTTCTTCCCTATCCAAAAGAACCAAAACCCTAAAAAAACAGAGAAAGCTCTGAGTGAAAAACCCTTATGAAAGCTCTGAGCGGCTTCTCCTGCTAGGGCCTGCTCTAGAAATGGCAGAAGTCCCCCCCCCCCCCTTCATCGAGGGAGCCATCAATTTTGAGAAATGTAAGAAATGTAAATGTCGTTATCTTTTTTTTTTTTTAATAATCATATTTTTGTTTTTGAAAATGCAAGGATGATTGATGTTGTTAGCAAGATCAATGTTACATTCATCATTGCTTCAGGCGTAGATAATTTTTTGATAGCTAAGAAATACAAATGAGAATGAATTGTTTCGTTTATCATCGCAGCAATTATGACAATTTTCTGGTTGTTATTTGATTTTTATGCAAAAAATTGCCCTACTGGTGGCAATCCAGACCATTCTAGTAATGGGGCGCCGTCTGATGCTCCAGCCGGTGGCAATCCGATGCTAACTGGTGCGCCGGCTGGTGGTAATCCGGCGCCGCCTGATATGCCGCCTAGTGGCAATGCAGACCATCATTTAATTACCTTTTCCAATACCACCCATTCCAAATATTTAAATTCTCAATAATCCTGCATTAAAGAAATAGAGATATTATTAACCCTTTAAAATGAGCATGATGTGAATGCATGAATCATTATGAGTTCAGCACGTTGTTGGCCAAAATGTATGTACCTCTTTTTTTCTTCTTCTTCCGTTGCCCCTTACTGTCTGGTGCTTTTCTTTTTCTTTGACTATAGTTGCTTCTTAGTTCTCTCTATTTTCCCCTTCTTTAAGTCCTATCTTTTCCCTTCTCTGTTCTTTCCACTCCAAACAATCTGAACGCATAGGTGTTTGTGAGAAAGTTGTAAAAAGAGTTTTAATACTCGAATTGTGTATGATACTTGATGCACTTGAGACGTTTGTGCTTTTTTTCCTTACGGTGGGCCCACCTTAATGTTTATGTTCATGCCATCCACCAGTTTTTTCAGTTCATTTTAGGGCATGGCTAAAAAACTAAGCAGGTCCAAATTTCAAGCGGGTTGATGGAATAATCCCAAACTGAGCCAATCCAAAATGACTCAACCCTACCTCAGTGATGTTGAAAATAAAGTTAGGAATTGTGGGTAATGCTCTGCTACCAACCTGGACATATATATATATGCATCTGCTTTCAGCTGCTGGAAACGAACCTCAACCTTTGGGAACTTCAGATCTACTCTGTAGTACTCACAAACAAAGAAACAGAATCAACAAGCAGGTTCAAGAAATTCTACAATGTTTACCAACTACATTTGACATAAAAGCTGTATATGACATTTGCCTCTAACAGAAACGATCATCCTAATTGATAAATGCACTCCCCGCTCTATACTCCCGATTACCAAAAGGCAAAGTAGAAAAGAAACCTGCATCTATCGAGTTCAGGTAAGAAAAATCTCTTTGGGGGCGACAGAGATGTTCGTGTGACATCCACTCCGTTCATCATTTGCTATGGATCATGTTAGGAGGTGAATCCAAAAAATCAGACCAATCATAAACTCAAGTGGGTCACACCATGATGATCGCAAGGTGGGGTCCACCCTGACGTTTATATGCCATACAACCAGTTGGCAAAGTGACCGCTACCCGGAGGAAGGGAAACCAATATCAGACTAATTCAGAACTTCGATGGCCCTAGAATGTTTCAATGGTCGGCGTTCATATTCTCTCGTTTTCTCATGGTGTGTCCCATTTGAAATTTGGATCTGATTGATTTTTGTTCTCATGCCCTAACATGATCCGGTGAAACTGATGGACGGAGGGGATGTCATACAAGAATTACGGTGGACACCACATAGCTTTCTGCGGCACAGGCTCTTCCAACAATGTGCTGTAGGAAATTGGTGTCCCGTTAAGCGAACACGCGTGTATAAGAGAGCCACATACACGCCATCCGATGTGGAAAGGTGACACACATGCGTATGATCCAAGCTGCCCACCAGGTGGGCCCCAAGGTGCAGATGCACCTATCAAACAGCCACGATGCCACCATGAGCAGGATGGCTCAGAAAAGGTAGCCTGAATTTCCTTTGCCATCCATTGTTTCCGTAAAATACAGCCCGTTTGATGAGTAGATAGATTCAACTATCTGTGAAGGACATCTGCATGGTGGGACGTATCTGATGGACGGACTGGATCTTGCACAAACGCGTGGGCTTATGAACAAACTCGATGGCAAATAAACATAGCATCCTAATTTTCTATATCGTTTGATTTTCGGATGTGCGGTTAAACGCATAAGCTTTGGCACACCACTTATGTAATATCCATTCAGTCCATGAGCTTCTATTTTCAAAAATAATAATAATAGTTATACATGCGGAGGTGTTGTTTGACATGTTTGATGAAATGCTTGCTAAATCAACGAGGAAATTTTGAAATCCCACACGAGTTATGGGAGAAAGAAGCAAGAAGAGACGTGGGAATGTGGGAGAGAGCTGGAGTGGTGAGAGAATGAGGGGATTTAAGGGAGAAAGAAGCAAGAAGAGACGTGAGACTGTGGGAGAGAGCTAGAGTGGTGAGAGAATGAGGGGAGAGTGAGGGGTTTATATAGCAAGAAAGAGGGAAGGTGGAGAAAGTAGACAAGTAAGGGTAGGTGAAACATAGTCATTTGATACTCTGGCAGAGTATGATGCTTGCTACACATGCACTTAAAAATTATACAAATGTCAAATACTAATTCAAATTAGAACATATCAATTGTGGAAATAGTGACAATCCTAAAATGGTTTAATCATTAAATCCTAACCTCTCATTCATGGACGCTATTGGATATTTTCAATTTAAACCATCTAATAAATGTCCATCAATCTACTAATTACATGATAAGATAAGTGGTATTTTTTTTTAATCATGATAAAATTTAAAATGATTCTCAAATTTTAAACAGTTCAGTTTTTGTTGACTACTTTGAGTTACGGATCTCTTTAGATTTTAGGATTTAGGCCTAAAAAGGTATTTGATGGATGGGTAAAATGGCACTCAAATAATCTGATGACCAAACCTAATCTACTCGCACGTGATAAAGTACACGTGGTTTGTATGAAACTCAAATCAGACCGTCCAAATCATGAGGCCCACAGTAGATAGGTTATAGTGGATGTGGCTTGGTGCATGGACGAACAAACAATCCTAACCATCTGATCAGTAATTACTTAATGGAAATTCCTTTCAAATCTGGGATTCACATTTCCAAGTATTTATTATCATTTTTTTTTCAATCTTCTGTTTACCTCAACCATGGATTTTCAAGCACTAAACAGCAGTGCTCGACATCAGCCAAAATGACACACATGTGAAATTTGGGCCTAGAGCCGTTCATCAGGAGGCCCCGTGATGAAATGCACTATCCCAGAAGTGAGGCTAGTCTACCTGTCAGCTGGGGGTAGGGATATGCATAAATGGATAGTTAACAGGGATGGATGTGTGCTCCACATGATAAGTAGACCAGTTAGAGTTTTGGGCCAGGGCCCACTCACCACTAGACCTGTTTGATGAACCGCCCAGATCTTGCACACTTCTGTCATGTTAGCACCGGTGGAGCACACATAAGAGAGTTCCTTTGTGGGAAATAATCGGATTTTATGACATTTTTCCTTCAAATATCTCGTCTTTCTTTTGAATGATACAGATTGTGTTAGTTGAAGGTGAATTAGATGTTGAAATCAATGGTTCAAAAGCGGTTATGATTGGGCGCCCGTGAAAATAACAGCTATATATGTTTTTTTCTTTGTAAAACGGCCTTATATTCCATAAGGCAGCATTTTTATACTTTAATAAAAACAATTTCTGTTAATTACGGCCATTGTTCTAATATATAATGGCTATTATTGAGAAAATATTACCAGCATTACATAAAACGATTACTGTTCCCATTATAACAACTGTTATGGCACCTTTTAAGACCTTGGTTATAGGAACAAAAGCATCTTATTGGAGCAGTACTACCCGTTCATAGCTGAAGTACTCATTTGATTTTCTTCAATTAATCTACCAAGAATAGAAAATTCCAATCCAAAGGATGAATTTTATTACTTAAGCTTGGCTATACATTGTATTTGGAAAAATAGATTTATTTATTTTTTTCATAAATCGAGTTGCGTTCGAGAATGTGGAAAGAGAAAAACGTAGCATACCCGTATCATTTCTTTAATCTAATCTATTATAAGTCTAGTCGTTTTTGGGAATGCACGAGTTAAATAAGGACCCACGTTGCATATGCAAAATCCACTCCATCTATCAGGTTCCTAATAATCATCTAGATCCATATTTCAGGTGGACCACACCACGGGTTAAAAAATATGATGGAATGCCAACGGTATGTTTGTGTGTGGACTTACCACGGTGTGTTTATTAAATCAAACCCGTTAATCACGTGCATCTTACAAATATGAAGTGAAGACAAATTTCTCCCATTGTTGGGACGCATCCTAACTTTCTATTTTGTTGATCTTGGGATGTACGATACAGAATGGTTTTCATATGTGGACAGAAATTTTACATAACAACATGGTGGGCCCACTGGTTGTTTTAATAGAGGGTAAAGGGTAGACTGGTCATTTTAAGTTTTGTAGAGACCGCTTATGGAAAGGGTAGTGCAGTAATTAGAAGGGATAAAGAGGGGTTGATGAGACAGTTCATAGACTTTTTTCAGGAGAAGGGTGAGACAGTTACAACTTACAGGCTTTTTTAGGAGAAGGACCTGAAGGTGTGTTGGTCAATAGACACGCGGATCAGGTACTGCCTCGAGCTATTAAAAAACTGAGGCTCTGAGGGGTCAACCATAATATATGGTTTTATCCACACCGTTCATCCATTTTTCCATATAATTTTAACGTATAAGCCCTAAAATGATTAAGATCTAACGCTAAAGTGTAATAAATCTCGAGAAGTAACGACGATGATTACCTCCACCGTTGAAACCTATCTGTGACCAATTGTGATTTTCATTTTCCATCGATCCTGTTATAACGACACATAGACCTGGATGTTTCATTTTCCACCTTACTTATACCCTGTGGGTCTGATCTGATTATGACGTATGTGTTATATCCAAACCGTCCATCCATTTGGTGAGCTTGTTTTAAGGCTTGAGACTAAAAATAAGATAGAACTAACTATAAATTAGACCACACTACAAAAAAGCAGTGGGGTATTGAAGTCTACCGTTGAAACCCTTTTTGGGGTCACAGAAGTTTTGGATCAATATGAAATTTGTTTTTTCTTCTCTTAATTCAAGTATTTGTGACGTTATGAACAGATTGGATTGAAAATAAACATTATGGTGGGCCCCACCGATTGTTTAACAGTGAAAATCATTATCTCACTGCTATCTGTGGTGTGGTGGAGATGATCTTTGGATATGATTCATTTTTCTGTTAATGTTCTAAAATGATCTCTAAAAATAGATAAACGGTGTAGATATAATAAATACATAATTGTGGGGCCATGTACCTTTGATCCCCTTTGAACCGGTCGTACAACTCAGAGCTCGAGTAGCATCAGTGCTCGTCTTCGCACGACACGTACCTACAGCACATATAGCTAGTGTGTGGTACACCAGCCAATCCGCTTCCTGATATTCAGGCGTTTAGAAACTGTACACTTGGCATATTAATTGCAGAACCTGCTGTTATTAAGTTGCAACCAAGAAATCAGAGCCATGTGCCACGTGGGGTGCTAACTGAACATCGCTAGTCCCAAAAAGCCACGATGGTCCACTCATCCAACCAGCCACACACGAGTGTTGAATATGAGCCATTGATGATTGTATCTATTTTCATATGCAAGCATACACGTTTTTCTGAGGCTACCCAGGCCACGTTAACAATGGGACACACGTATTAGTATTAATTGGCCACGGGCCAGGGCATTTTTTTGTGATATGCCTAATCAACTCGTTTTCCATTCATGTTCACGGTGACCACTACCTGGTAAATGGTTTGGATATCTGACATGTGTCCCACCAAATGGTGGGGCCAAGATTTTATCAAAAACCTCAATGGGAAGCCCTGCCCATACTGACACTCTGTCGGTACGAAACACGTGAAGCCCTTATTGTAGCAGTGCTCGCGGAATCAAGGCCACTTCTCCATTAAAATTACAGAAAAACTAAAATTTTCTGTTTCCTATCGGCAGATGGGCCACCTCTACATGGGAGAATTGATGGTTTAAAATGAAATGTCAACGGTCCACATTCAACACAAATAATTCCCCTACCAAATGAGGGGACCGGCTGATCATCACGACAACTTCACATGCACTCCAGCAGGAGGTAATGCCTTATCTACTTCGAACTTTAGGTGTTGGATATGACTCATGTTTATGATCTAATCCGTTCATATGATGGACCTCACCGTGGAATAATAAAAGGCCCCATGAACTACAAAACAGTGACTTTAGGTGTTGGATATGGCTCATGTTTATGATCTCATCCGTTCATATGATGGACCTCACCGTGGAATAATAAAAGGCCCCATGAACTGCTACAAAACAGTGGCAAAAGAGGAAGTCCATATTCGAATTAACAGAGTACACTGGGAGGGAGATATTTGATACGGTTTATACGCTGGCAGAGGAGATATTTGATACTCTGGCATTCTAGAATATTCGTACTGGCATTTGGGAGTCGTGCGCTTACCTGTACGAACGGTTCAAAGGAGATCAAAGCTATATGGGCCAGACTAGGATGTATTTGTTATATCCACACCGTTCATCCATTTGGCGAGATCATTTTAGACTTTAATGCCAAAAATGAATCGTACCCAAAGCTCAAATGGACCACACAACAAACAGAAGTGGTGAGAATGATTCTCACCGTTAAAACATTCATAAGGCCTACCATAACGGTTATTTTGCATCCAATCCGTTCATAAGGTCACAAATCCAGAGGGATGCAACAACCTGAGTGTAAGATGAGAAGATCCAAAGAGTGTGGCCCACCTGATGGAAAGATCAGATCTCACCTAGGTGTGGCCCATTGTCACATGTTCTTGCATACAAGACAGTATGATTAATAATCTGAGTTTGTTTATGGGACACACATGAGTTCGCGGATGGATGATTGTTATTTTACATCTGACAAACACTACAATGGATGGTTACAGTCCAAAAGTCACCCTGAATAGATGATCTTTACCATTGATTTTTTTTTTTTTCAGTGATTTTGGACCGTAAACATCAGCTTCCAAATGTCAACAGATAAGATCACCCACGCACTGTATATTTTCAGTGCCATCAAATGGACGGTTGATTAAACAGATGTCCACAGTTCTCCAATCAATCCTATTTTTGAATCTATCCGCGTCTACGGTATATACTACTATTTTGATGGTTCGGATTGGTGCAATTAGAAAACACGTGTCGGATATTATATGTACGTGTATCGACGGTCTACTCGGCCACGTTCATCCGTGTCTTGGGAAGGGAAGCGGATTGCGTACTGAGTAACTCAGGACGCTTAGCGTACTGTGTAAACTCTGTGGGCCTCACCATCATCCAGGCGTTGTATCAACTCCGTTCATCCGTTTTATCGTATAATTTTAGGGGTTTAACCCAAAAAATTAACGATATCCAAAGATCCAATGGACCACCCCACCTGAAAGAGCGTGAAATGAAGTCTACGGATGAAAAGTTCTTTTGGGCCCACTGAAGTTTCAGATGAAGATGATATTTTTTTTCTCAATCATCAATGTCTATCTGATCTTGTGAACAGTTTGGATGACAAATAAACATCACTGGGGCCGTAGAAAGGTTTCAAAGGTGGAAATCATTACTTCCGCTGTTTCCTCTAGCATGGTCCACTAAAGCTTTGGATTTACCATAATTTTGGGATTAACCCCTAATTTAAAAATGGATGGACGGTGTGGATAAACAACATACATTCACAGTGGCCCAAAATGGATGGACGAGCGTAGATAAAACACATACATGATGGCGAGGTCCACACATAGCACCGACCACTAAGCCACATTGCTGGTGGCCAGTTACAACTACTGGCAGCGTCATTCTGCAGCGAAATCATCAGAAGGTGGATCCCAAATGCATCACTTTGTAAGAAGACGCACTTCCAGCAGACGACGGGGCCAAGGCCAGAAGGTGGGACCCATCTACCATCAGAAGGTAAGATATCGCACTTCCATCGGAAGGTGGGACCCAACGTCATCACTTTTCCGAATTCCCAAGGCCAAATGAAAAAAACCTCTAGAACTAGAAGAGACCATGTTCAGGAGAAAACAAGAACACCTACATGCGACAGCGTAGGCCGAAGGAACAACTGTGTTGAGGTGGAGCGGAAGGGATGCCTGTGTTGAGAAGGGCAGAGTTCCGCCGTACAGTCTTCCACACCTGTGATTATGAAGAAGGGGGTTTGGTTAGATGATCTCTCACATGTCGAGTTCACATGGGAGGAAGAAGAGAAGGAAGCAATGTAGCGTACCTGCGAGGGAGTCTTGGTGGAAGATAGTTCCTGTGTAAGGCCGGACCCGGTCGTATATAGAAGGTGGTGCAGTCCATCCAGTACTCTCGCGAACTACCGAGACCTCAACCCGTCTTGTGTAGTCTTCGAGAACTTCCCAGAGATCCCCGTACAGATCCCTTGGCAATCTCCTTTGCGATTGCAGATTTCCCGCAGTTGGGATTTCACATTTTGCATGATCTAGGTAAATCCTCGGTAAAGAAATAAATATTACTTTTTCACTCGTTTGAAACTGAGTGAGTAATTCCACTTAGAAAATCGGTCCAAAAATATTGCCTTAAATTCATGGACCCCACCATGATGTATATAATATATCTTTGTCATCCATCTGTTTTATTAGAATATTTTATGGTATTATGTAAAAAAAAATGAGAAGATCTAATGCTTAGTTGGCGCACATAAAAGGAAATAATAGACTTAATTTATCCACGGTTGAAAGTTGATTTTTTTACTGGACTCACATTGAGGATATGTAATAAAATACACAATAGAGACTTAGAACGCTAGGAACCACCCCAGACACCTGAATCGATGAATCCCTAGAGGGAAGGTAAGACTTCAAACGAATTCGGATCGGGGAACGAAAGAATATAGCGTCGCTAGAAATTGGGCCCGAGCATCTTACAGTATATCGACTCATTGATAGGAACGATCCGAAAATTTAGTGATTAGAGAGTCGAAACCATTTTCCTATACCAAATGAGCAAATACCGGACTAAACTCGATAGTTCCGACCCAATTGGGGATAGAAATCTAAGGGTAAATGAAAATTTACTGAAAATAGTAGAAATGGGAATAAATTAGATTTTTACCCCTAACTAGGGGGAATCTCATGAAACTAATAAGTTCATTGCGTAGATGAGCTTCTCCTACCCCAAAATCATATATAGTACTTTCCTGGGGGCCTTACCGACGCCCAGGAAATCAAAAAACTAGGAGTCCCAAGCAGGACCCCGGCGTGCCCACACCCACCGGGCGTCCCCACGCCCAAAATACACTGTGGGCCGGCGTGCCCACGCCCACCAGGTGTCCCCATGTCCAAAACTCCAGGAGCCTGGCGTGTCCACGCCCACCGGGCGTCCTCACGCCCAAATCTCCAGGGGCCCGGCGTGGCCACGCCCAACCGACATGCCCACGCGGAAATTTTCTACAAAAATCGGTCAACTTCAAAAATTCATATCTCCTTCGTTATAACTCCAATTTAGGTGATTCAAAAGCCATATTGAAGATTAACAAGTCTAGTTTTATATAAAAATAAAATAAAAATTATAATATAATTATATTTGGAATGAATTGACAACTGTCCAAAAAAATTGTTGGTTTTAGATGGTGGTTACTTTTAGAATTTTTATAATTTATTTACAATTCCAAATTATATGAAATTTGGTGATATGACTTAAAAATTGATGATAAATCATTATAAAAATTTTAAAAATATTTCAATTACTAAAAGTATAAGAAACGTTGCAAAAATTAGGGATATGTAGAGCCCATTTCCTTCTACTCTCACTCCAACATCCTCACTCTCCCATCCTCAAACTCATCTCTTTAAAATCCATCTTCTCCTCCTACAAACTCCCCATGTCCTCTTCCTCATCTCCAAACCACCTTCCCAAACTCTTTCTTAACCATTTTTTCTCTTAACCCCGTTCTTATGTCCATCTACAAAATCTCATTCACAAAGCCAACATCAAACCTACTCTCTCCAACTAACTCCCATCTTTTTTCTTTTTTCACATCCAACCCAAACCTATTTCCAAAATACATTCCCCAAAAACCAACATTACACTTCATTCCCAAATCTCACTCCATTCACTCAGTCACTCTCAAAACCTATTACAAAAAATAAAATAAAATCTCTTCTCCTTCTCCATTTCTTGAACTTTTCTCAAATCTCACTATCCACTCTCTCAAATTTGCATCTTCTCAAATCCTATTTTTCAAAACCTATCTCCAAGACCATTCTTAAAACCCCTTTCTCAAACCCGCTTCTAAAACTCACTCCTAAGAACCGTTCACAAAAACTCATTTCTAAAGGTCATTTCCCAAACCCTTTCCTAAAACTCAATCTCAAGCCCCTTTTCAAAATCCTTTCCTCATATCCAATCCACCTCTAGCTAAGAAAGATGACCTTCCTTGCAACCATTGCCCCTTTTTTTTTCCTCCTGGTGATCCTTTCCCTCATGGGAAAGAAAAGACCGGCTCGCGAGGAGGCGGGCTAAGCCAGGAATCGTCATGTATAATTAAATTAGATTATTTTTAGTATATATATATATATATATATATATATATATATATATATATATATATATATATATATATATATATATATATATATATTTATTTTCAAGTAGTTTCTAGCATGGTTGGATTACAACTCCTTAGAAGGATTGAATTTTATTACTTAAGATCTTCTAAGTTTGTATTCGATACAAACTTCGCTAAAACATTATGAGTTCCTAAAACTTCTTCTTCCTTCCCTTTTTGCATCGTTCTTAGCGTCATCAGCCCTCCAAATTTCTGAGATATCTTAAAACTTTTGATTCTTCCTTTACCCGAAATCAACGAAAGCAAAGTGTGATTTGCTTATAGCCCATGCACATAAGATTAAAATGACAATATACAGAAACATGTTTAGGCCCTTAAGGGGTGTTTAGCACAGGTATTTGATAGGATTAGGTGGAATGAAATTGCATTTGGTCTATGTAATTACATCCAACATTTGAAGAGGATGGAAAGGGTAAGATTAGGTGGGATGGAATTACATTTAGTTCCATGAAATTACATTTGATCCCATGCATGGATTCCATGATTTTGAAATCTACTACACATGTAGGCCCTACATTGAGGCATGCGTTAAACCATGACATCCATCCATATGCACCATTTACATGTGACATTCTGATTATATACATGTACAAATGAATGACATCCGTTGTGAATTTGGTCTGCTGATTACAAATTTCATAGTCCACCGAACATGATTTAGCTTAATCCGGTGTTTTCCGTGGCAAAATTATTATTTTTTTATCCCAAACATGGGATTGGATGGCTGCAATACCATGGTATTTCTAGACATGCAATCATTGTGAAATAATGATGTTAATCCCATCTAATACAATTCAACACCATTCAATTCCATTAACCAAACAAGCCCTTAGGCTTCCAAATTCCACCCTATTTCCTCCCTATTCCACTCACCTCTCTCAAATCCAAGGGCTTCGTGGGGCCAATGTCATATATGGATTGTATCCATGCCGTTCATTCAGTTTTTTCGAATTATTTTAGGGTATGAGCCAGACAAATAGACGGCTGAAGTGAACCACACAGTGAGCACTGAACTCCCATCACTAAAAACATTTTTTAGGTATATGTGAAAAATGGCATGTGAAAGAATGCACTCTACATGTTCCATAATATGAGGAGGTGTGGATGAGGCCTATTTTGAGATCCTGTAACAGTCTCTTCAATAATTTGGTTAGGAGCCGTGAAGCCCGTGTAACGATTCATGTGTATGATCAGATAATTTGAGTGGGGATCATGCCTGATCTTTTCACTTTTACAACGATGGTGAATGTTTGCTTTAAGAATGGAATGATGCATAGGCTAGCTGAGTTTGTTGCAGGTGTAGAAGATAAGGGGTTTGAGCCAAAATGTGGTTACCCGTAATTCATTGATTGATGGATGGTGTGAGTTGGGTAAGACAGAAGTTGCATCAGACATTTTGCTGATAATGGGTGAGAAGGGTGTCTTGCCGAATGAGGTTAATTATACTTTGTTGATTAAAGCCTACTGTAAAGAAAGTGAGATTTAAAATATATGTGTATATACATGGCATAGCTCATTTGACTCTATCGCCTAATTTGCTAGCTCGACTTCACCATTTGAGGTGTGTATGTAATAGTTGTATTGGGTTTAGTATTGGATGGGACCATGTCAAGATGCGAGGGTAGTCAATGTGAGGCTCCGCCATGGCCAGCTCCTGAATCCTAGTGTCATATCTCAAGTACTTCCCTAAGTGCAGACTATGAAGCATTCGCACACACCCTCGTTGCAAATGAGTCAACCTACCACCATAGTGTAGTCACGCTATTTTGGAGAAGAGAGTAACATAAGAGAGCCTTCAAGGTAAGCGAATTTGTTATACTATAACTGAAGAATGAGTATTATTTGGTTAGTTACAAATGAGGACCCGTCTTCCTTATGTAAACCTAAGATCCTTTTAGGTACCTTACATGGATAGTTAAGATAAGGCTTACGATGTCATCTTGCGGCTGTGAAAACTTTAGAAACTATCTAGATAATCCTACGTAGTCTCTACAATACATTCTTTTACCACTCTAGAATTTTCTATACACGTAGGAACCTCTTAACCTACAAAATGTGCCAAAATGCCTAATTTCATGGAATAGCCTCCTTGAAATTTCTGGTATATCCATAACGTCAGTCAACAGATGAAGATTGATGCCCTGTGGGTTGCCAATGTACCAAGTGTATTTTTTTTTTCCTTATTTGGGTTTTAGTATTTTGTTTCTTTTCAAAAAAAAATTACTTCTAACTATGATAGAAATCGTCTTGTATGATTAAATTAGATTATTTTTAGTATATTTTTCTACTTCAAATAGTTTCTAGTACTGTTGAACTTTTACTCTTGAATAGGGTTGAGTTTGATTGTTTAATTCTTTCTAAGTTTATATTCGATGCAGACTTCACTAAAATATTGTAAGTTTTCTTATTCTCTTATGTAATCAAGATTCATACCACATTGAGGAGATGGTGTTCTTCCTCTTTCCATTCCCGCGGCTTTTCTACGATCACCATCCCTTCAACCCTCTAAAATATCTTAGAACTTTCGGTTCTTTTATTCTCTCTCGAAATTAACGACACCTAAACATGGTTTGCTCATAACCCATTAGCCATAGGATCGAGATGATAACATAAAGATACAATCATAGTCCATTGGAAACCTTGTTAAGATAATTGTTTGACCATAAGCATAGTGAAAGATTTATTGATCACTAATTTGGACGTTAATTAAGGCGAGAACTCTCTTTGCACAAGACCTGAATGACAATTTTATGAATAGGAGATTTTAACCTTTTAATGATATGTGAGTTTCCTAAACATTTAGATTGATCGGACTACGGAATTACGAAAGTATACACCTGCGAAGCATTCGTGGCTTGACTCAATTCTCAATCCTAAGCGACTACCAATGGACTCACTACTTTGACCGAGCAGAAGACCAGGATCCACCAGGATGAAGAAGGGATACGATGAGCCTTCTACCCTGGTCAAGTAGATGATCGACGTATCGGGTTCAAACCCACTACAACCGTCTCTCCGTATTCGTCTAACATTGAAAATAAATATTTCACTTTAGATAAAGAAAAACCGTCGCCATGAATCTAAATCTTTATAAATAAATTTTAGTAAACCATCAGGGTGAAAAAGTTTTAAGGGGGGTAGACTAAAATAAGCCAGCCTAGCATAGATAGTATATACCCTACCATGCATATAAACTTGAAATCAACAAACCTAGGCAGATGAAATAATGAAACCTTTACTTACTACTCTTAGGCAATTTCGGGGACGAAATTGTTTTTAAGGGGCGTAGATTGTAACATCCTGGATTTTCACTATTTTGGATTTCCAAAAATCCATCATTTTTTTAAAAAATTTAATTAACCTAAATACTACTTAATAACCATTAGCATTCAATATTAGTGTATACAGGGGTGGTACCAGTAAAGAACCGCACTAGTCCGATTAATCAGCCATAGAAAGCCAATGAATCTGCCTAATCACTTGAACATCAGGTATAGTGTAACGTCCCGCCCAACCAGAACAGTGTCCTGGAGCGTCCACATAAGATTTACCACAGGACCGTTCATTTAAGCCACTTGTAGTGAGGTATCACAAATAAATTAGACTAAGATTAGCCCAATTGAATAGACTAGACGAGCCTTGATAGAACCTGGTACGGGCCTCCAAGCCAAATGGCCGTTTACACTTAGCGACAGCCCGTGCGGGCTGTACTGCGACATGGGAAGGTTAGAAAATTATAAAAATTCAAGAGAGCATAGATCTCACTGGGCTTGGGGACCATCGGGGACCACGGACCCAGTGGACACCCAGAAGTGGAATCTGGCACTTACCAGATGCGCCCCACCAATGTCAAAATTAGAATCTGGCACGTGTAAATAAAACTGAAATGTAAGACATTTCAGCTGTCAGATTTCTTCATAATTTATGATGAGGGTCTAATGTATTTTTCTACACCCGCCCACAAAAATCTGGGTCTCGATCGTGGCACGATGACCGTTAATCGCGAATCAGAGCCGTGCGACCAAACCCCATATCTGATCATTTTCAAATTTTGTATGGCCTTTCATCGGGCCATGGAGCACCTATCCTATAAGTTTCATGGTCAGAAGGCCACCAGAATTACCTCGGTTATCCAAACAAGCTTTAGACCGCTCGTTGGTGAACCACTAGTTCCAAAACTATAGAATAATGTTCGTCTCATTGGGCTTGACATCCATCGCGGGAATCAGACCTGGGTACTGCCCAGAACCGGTCAACTTGAGCCAAAGGACGAGTGCATGATAAGTGCAAATACCCTAAAGGAAGGAGTTGGAACTTAAGTGAATTGAGTCGTCCACTCTTATGCAAGGTTGAGGATTTCGGACCGTCGGTTTGCGACCAAACTTTACCCATGGAGTAAGGATATTTCCCTACTCATATCCGTATAGCCGCAGCCCTGATCGACTATCGGTGACCGTTGAACAGACTTCTTATCATATCTGTCGATCGGCGCATTCAAATGGCGGGCCGATCATATCCATACGTAGATCATCATTAGGGCTAGCTATCCTACGGTGTATATTGACTTGTACACCCCATAATGGGCCCTAGAGGCTAGAAAGACCGTCTCATAGGTCTAGTATAGTAAAAACCCAACACTTGGGGCCATTGTCACCAAATCTGACATTATAAAAGGGCCTTATTTGGGGCACCCCTCTCCCCATACGAATTTACCCTAGAGAAAGGAAAGAGAGAAGAGAGAAAAGAGAGAAAGGGAGAAGAGAAAGAGGAGAAAGGAGGAGAAAGAGAGAGGGAGAGTGAAGAAGGGAGTGAAGGTGGACCCTAGATCGAGGTGGGGCCCAAAGAATCAAACCCACAACTCCCTACCTCTTCTCCAAGAAGAATCCCTCCTCTACAACCGCCCATTCATCCCGTTGATCGTCTAGGTAAGATTCATCACCCCTTTTTCCTTAAAACCCTTGTGATGAGAAGGAATTTCATGAATTTCTAACATGCAAATGGTTGTTTTAGGGAATCCGGCCGTCCGACCCCAAAAAGCCCTCATTCCTAGGTCGTTTCCAAGATCTTAACGATCCATAGGCGCAGACTATTATCCTTAGGTGGCCTAGCACCAATTATAATTGGAGTTTAATGATTTTGTTTGCTTAGTATGTTGTATGGAAGAATCTAAAGGAACCTAGGAATGGTATGTTGTTGGATTGTATGAAATGACATGTTTAGTTCTCCTTGATGTTAAATCTTGCCTCTCATGATCTAGTGTATGGATGATTACATGCTCACGTTTGTTTGATTTCCTTTTCTCTCATATATATTGCTTCTTAGTGTGTTGATTTATTGTTCTTGTGTAATTGATCCCTTGAGGTGTAGGAAGTGCTTAACTTCCTCACCAACCCACACCACACATATACACTTTATTCATGATATTAATAGTTTACTTGCTAGAGAAATTTGAATTGTATGTTGAGTAACATGAGAACATAGTGTTGAATATGTTTGATGTTACATTGGTAGTTGGCATGCTATGAGTCACTATTCCTACCCTTGGGATGGTCAGGAACATGAGGAGAGCGAAGGTGGTTCCGTTGGTAGGACCACCTTGAGGCTAAACCCATGGGTTTGGATTAGTACGTGTGGGCGACAGTAGTTAGGCTACATGGGTCGCTTGTACCCGATGTCGTTCCGCCACATACTTGCCTGGGCTCGTGCGGTTTAGTCCACTGGCTGACTCACCTAGTTTGTTAACCTTGTTTGCTCACATATGTATGGAAACTGGAACACCCCACCACCGTTGTAGCCCATCGATACCGGATGGAATATTGATCCACAGTCTCGTGAGCCGGGTTGAGTTTGATTGTTTAATTCTTTCTAAGTTTATATTCGATGCAGACTTCACTAAAATATTGTAAGTTTTCTTATTTTCTTATGTAATCAAGATTCATACCACATTGAGGAGATGGTGTTCTTCCTCTTTCTATTCCCACGGCCTTTCTACGATCACCATCCCTTCAACCCTCTAAAATATCTTAGAACTTTCGGTTCTTTTATTCTCTCTCGAAATTAACGACACCTAAACATGGTTTGCTCATAACCCATTAGCCATAGGATCGAGATGATAACATAAAGATACAATCATAGTCCATTGGAAACCTTGTTAAGATAATTGTTTGACCATAAGCATAGTGAAAGATTTATTGATCACTAATTTGGACGTTAATTAAGGCGAGAACTCTCTTTGCATAAGACCTGAATGACAATTTTATGAATAGGAGATTTTAACCTTTTAATGATATGTGAGTTTCCTAAACATTTAGATTGATCGGACTACGGAATTACGAAAGTATACACCTGCGAAGCATTCGTGGCTTGACTCAATTCTCAATCCTAAGCGACTACCAATGGACTCACTGCTTTGACTGAGCAGAAGACCAGGATCCACCAGGATGAAGAAGAGATACGATGAGCGTTCTACCCTGGTCAGGTAGATAATCGACGTATCGGGTTCAAACCCACTACAACTGTCTCTCCGTATTGGTCTAACATTGAAAATAAATATTTCACTCTAGATAGAGGAAAACCGTCGCCATGAATCTAAATCTTTATAAATAAATTTTAGTAAACCATCAGGATGAAAAAGTTTTAAGGGGGGTAGACTAAAATGAGCCAGCCTAGCATAGATAGTATATACCCTACCATGCATATAAACTTAAAATCAATAAACCTAGGCAAATGAAATAATGAGACCTTTACTTACTACTCTTAGGCAATTTCGAGGACGAAATTGTTTTTAAGGGGGGTAAATTGTAACATCCTGGATTTTTACTGTTTTGGATTTCCAAAAATCCATCATTTTTTTAAAAAATTTAATTAACCTAAATACTACTTAATAACCATTAGCATTCAATATTAGTGTATACAGGGGTGGTACCAGTAAAGAACCGCACTAGTTCGATTAATCAGCCGTAGAAAGCCAATGAATCTGCCCAATCACTTGAACATCAGGTGTAGTGTAACTTCCCGCCCAACCAGAACAGTGTCATGGAACGTCCACATAGGATTTACCACAGGACCGTTCATTTAAGCCACTTGTAGTGAGGTATCACAAATAAATTAGACTAAGATTAGACCAATTGAATAGACTAGACGAGCCTTGATAGAACCTGGTACGGGCCTCCAAGCCAAATGATCGTTTACACTTAGCGACAGCCCGTGTGGGCTATACCGCGACATGGGAAGGTCAGAAAATTATAAAAATTCAAATGCAATCAAAATTCTACTTCCCTGTGGATTTTATTGAACTAGACATTGAACCATGTATAAATGCTAGCACTCAAGTTCCCATCATTTTAGGCCGCCCATTCCTAGCAACTTCAAATGCAATCATAAATTGCAGGAATGGAATGATAAACTTGTCTTTTGGTAACATGACTCTAGAGCTAAATATTTTCAATCTATGTAAGTAGCCCATTGATAATAATGAGATCCATGAGCTGAATTTCATGGACTGCTAGATAGAAGAAGAGGAATTGGAACCTAGTCTGACCGAGGAATTGATTCAAGTCATTGGAGACTTGAAAAATTATGATTTAGAAAAAGTATTTGTTGAAATTTCTGATGATAATGAGAGCTCTACCACCCAGGACATTGGCATGTACCAATGGAGACCGCGCACTCAAATCCTATCTATCGAGGACTTGTGACCTCTGTTATCACCAACCAATGTTCCAAAGCTTGATTTAAAATCATTATGAAATGAGCTTAAGTATATATACTTAGGTGAAAATAAAACTTATCCTGTGGTAATCTTTTCATTTTTAGACAAGGATCAAGAGATTAAATTGTTGAATGTTCTAAGGGACCACAAAGGAGTCTTGGGCTGGACCATTTCTGACATCAAGGGTATAAGTCCTTCCATATGCACCCATCGGATCCACCTCGATGAGGACGCTAAACCAATTAAACAATCTCAAAGGCGTCTCAATCCAAACATGATAGAAGTTGTAAAAAATGAGGTGATCAAATTATTGGATGTGGGAATCATCTACCCAATATCTGATAGTTTTTGGATGAGTCCAACTCAAGTAGTCCCAAAGAAATCTGGAATAACTATTGTACAGAATTCTAATAAAGAACTCATACCAACACGTGTCACCACTGGTTGGCGTGTTTGCATTGACTATAGAAAATTGAACCAGGTCACAAAGAAGGACCATTTCCCTCTACCATTCATTGATCAAGTTTTAGAGAGGGTAGCAGGTCACTCCTTCTATAGTTTTCTTGATGGATATTCCGGATATAACCAAATAGAGATGGCCCTGGAAGACCAAGAGAAAACCACGTTCACTTGTCCATTTGGCACATTTACTTTCAAACAGATGTCATTTGGATTGTGTAACGCCCCAGCAACTTTCTAATGATGTATGTTAAGTATTTTTTCAGATATGGTTGGGAAGTTTCTTGAGGTTTTCATGGACGACTTCTCTGTATTTGGGAGTAGTTTTGAGGAATGCCTCAACAACTTATCTCTTGTCTTGTCTAGGTGTGAAGAGAAATACCTTGTCTTAAATTGGGAGAAATGTCATTTCATGGTTCAAAAATGAATTGTTTTGGGCTATGTTATCTCCAAAAATGGAATCGAGGTAGATCGCTCAAAACTCGACATTATAGCTAATCTACATATCCCCCGAACTATTAGAGATATTAGATCATTTATAGGGCATGCTGGTTTTTATAGAAGATTCATCAAGGACTTTAGTACCATTACTAGACCCTTGACTAATCTTCTTCAAAAGGATGTTCCATTTAAGTGGACAAATGAGTGTGCAAGTGCCTTTAATAAAATTAAATCATCCCTTACCACTTCACCTATCATGCGTCCACCAGATTGGACACTTCCTTTTGAACTAATGTGCGACGCAAGTAATTATGCCATAGGGGCTATTTTGGGCCAAAGGAAATATAAACAGCCCTACGTTATTCACTATACGAGTAGAATTCTAAACTCGGCCCAAGTGAACTACTCAACAACTGAAAAAGAGTTACTTACAGTAGTTTTTACTTTGGATAAGTTTAGGTCCTACTTGCTGGGATCCAAAGTGGTCATTTTCACGGACCACTCAGCTTTAAAATATTTGTTATCTAAGAAGGATGCAAAGCTGAGACTTTTGAGATGAATCCTCCTACTCTAAGAATTTGACTTAGAGATAAAAGATAAGAAAAGAGTAGAAAATGTAGTGGCCGATCACTTTTCTAGATCGGTGTTAGATGATTCCACTGAGGAATGCATATCCAGGACACTTTCCCTGATGAACAATTATTTGCGATCTCCAAATTGCCTTGGTATGCAAATGTAGTGAACTATCTTATAACAGGAAAAATGTCATATCATTGGAAGTCACAAGATAGGAAGCATTTTGAAACCGAGGTTAGGAACTTCTTCTGGGATTACCCGTATTTATATAAATATGGGACTAATCAGATTTTTAGACGTTATGTCCCAGAGGATAAAGTTCAAAGTGTTATTTCTTTTTGTCACATGGAAGTATGTGGTGGTCATTTTTCTGCTAAGAAAACCACTACAAAAATCCTGCAGTGTAGTTTTTACTGGCTCACCATGTTTAGAGACACTCATGCTTTTTGTGTTGCTTATGATAGATGTCAAAGGTTGGAAAGAGTGTCCCGGCCCAACATGATGCCTTTATCCCCAATTTTACCATTGGAGATTTTTTATTGTTGGGGTATTGATTTTATGGGCCCATTTCCATCTTCTTTTAGATTTCTTTATATATTGGTTGGTGTGGACTATGTTTCCAAGTGGATTGAGGCAGTTCCAAGTAGGACCAATGACAACAAAGTAGTCATACGATTCCTCAAGGAAAATATTTTTTTTTAGATTTGGAACTCCAAAGGCCATTATTAGTGATGGCAAGTCTCACTTTTGCAATAGGGCATTTGAGGCTTTGATGAAGAAATATGGCATCAAGCATAAAGTGAGTACCCCATACCACCCACAAACGAGTGGACAAGCTGAGATTTCTAATCGGGAAATCAAACATATTTTAGAGAAAACTATAAGGCCAGACAGGAAGGATTGGTCCCTCAGACTATCCGATGCTTTATAGGCTTATAGGACTGCTTATAAGACCCGGATTAGAATGTCTCCATACAGATTGGTATATGGGAAGGCTTGCCACTTACCTGTGGAATTGGAACATAAAGCCTACTGGGCAATAAAGAAATTAAACTTTGATATGAATCAAGCAAGTGGACAAAGGAAATCAGAGTTGAATGAATTAGAGGAGCTGGGGAGAGATTCCTATGAAAATTCTAAAATCTACAAAGAGAGGACCAAAGCTTTTTATGACAAAAATATCTTGAGAAAGAATTTTGAACCTCAGCAAAAGGTCATATTGTACAATTCCCGTCTCCAGTTCTTTCCGGGAAAGTTAAGATCAAGATGGACAGGCCCCTTCATTGTGAAGAATGTTTATACTCATGGGGCTATTGAAATTAAGAATCCACGTAATGACAATGTGTACAAGGTTAATGGTCAGAGATTGAAGCCTTATATGAAAAACTTTCATTTGAGAGAGGAGTCATTCCCTCTTCATGAGCCAGAATATTCAGATTGATGCTCCTGGTCTGACGAAGCATTTGTGTAGGATTTATATCATATTCAAATTTTTTTAGTATCACATAGTAGGTGAGTTTTTTTATGGTAGGTACTATCCACCCTTTTATTTTTATATTCTCTACATTACATTATCATTACATTGAGAACAATGTAGATTTTAGGTTGAGAGTGTAGATAGTTATCCATGTGAAGGTTTTTTTTGGGGGTTTAGTTTATTTTATTATTATTTTTATTATTTTTAGGTTTCAGTTAAGTTTAAGTTTATTTTTTTTAGATTTATGGGGAAAAAATTTCAACATTTTCAAAATAATATTTTTATATACAAGAATGCGAACATAATATTTTGCAAATTCGAATTCCAAAGGCAAAGTTAATACTTAGTCTAGGTTACTAGTAGTCAGAAATCTGATAACTGAAAATTATAAACTTGAGTTTAATTATCTAATTACTAGTTTAAAGTGAGTTGTAATTTGATGTACTGAATTCACAATACACCCTAGCTAACTAAGTGAGGAATATGATATGTGAAATAAAATAACAACTTTTGATTCAAACAAGGTTAAATGAACTAGTACCATTGATATATGTTTAAAAGAGAGAATATTGAAGGAAAAAAAGAGTGATGGAAAAAAGAAATTTTTATGAATGCAATGACCATAACAATCGTGTCAGTAATCCGGAGTAAAGATACCTAAGTATCCGTTACTGTTACCATTACAAGTACGATACCTTAGGTTATGAAGCAAATCCGGTGGGAATCTTCATCTAAGGGTGGTCTATAATAATGAGGATATGATGATAAAAGAAGAAATGTCATGAAAAAAATGAGATAACTAGAGATTTCATATTCTTGGGATGATTGAAAGGAGTTAGGATAGGGAATATGCATATTTTTCAAAGTTAGACTAGTGTCACGGAGCACCTAAGTATATTGGATCATAACTATTCTAAATTTTGATTAGGTTTCTGAACTCAAGGATGTAATTGATTAGGAAATTAAGATTCTAACTAACTTCAGATTTAGACTAAGAATTGTTTTTTTTTTGGAATTCATATGATGAATGGAGGGATAATTGTATAACTTTCTGAGTGTTGAACTGTTTTCATGTTTTCAATGTTTGTGAGTAACATTTCTGTAAACCCTCACGAGACTATAACTCGTCCACTAGGGGAAACCTAGGGGTTTAAAGGCTTGTTGCATATGCTAAATGCAATCGGAATTACTTGTGAAAGTAGTGTAGATAGAATTTTGATTTCATTTTAATTTTATTTCTAGAATTAATTTTTATTCTTATTTTTATTTTTCTTCGCTTTTTTTTCTCGGGACTAGCAAAATGCTAGTTGGGGGGTGTGTTGAGACTCAAATATTGCATAATTTTCCTCATTTATAACTTGATTTTATGAACATAAATAATCTTAATATTTTATTTTACTCATGTATGTGTTGCAAGGTGAATTTAAGAGCTTGGATTGAAAAATGGTGCTAAAAAGTAAAAATTTGATGCTCAAAAATACAAGGCAAGGGATGGATCTTAGGATACCAAGATTGAATAATTCACATGCCAAAGATCCAAGAAAACTAAGTGAGAAATGAAAAGAATCGAAGATTTGAAGTGAAAAATCCTGAAATCGTCCTGAAAAGTGTATTCTAAAGCTCTAAAGTCTATTTTGAAAAATTGCGCAGCAAGAAGTCTGTTTTAAACGAACTATGCAGCGAGAAGTCTATTTTGAAAAATACGTATATTTGAGGCATTTTCTAGGATTTTTAACTTTGTACGAAAATTGGAGTTCCCTACTTATAAATAGGGCTTCCTAGGGCATTCTAAAACATCATTAAAAGCATTCAAGAGCAATATTTAAGGTTTTTAAAGAGTTTTTAGTTTTATTAAAGCTTTATAAGTTAGTTTTTTTAAAAAATTTTAGATCTTTTCTATTTGCATTTTTTTCTTCTTTTTTTCTTATTACTTTTTGTTTTTGCAATTTAATTATGTTTTTCTAAGTTTCTTCTAGCCCAAGCTAGAAGGGAAGCACATGGGTTTAATAATTTTTTAAGATTATGATGATTGATTGATTTAATGATGAGAAAAATGGTGTATGCATGTTATCTATTATTTAGGTTTTATTTTTTTATCCTCTTGTGAGAACCATATGTTTCCATCATATGAGATTCACATTGATGGATAGGCTTACCTTAGATCAATCAGATTTCCTAGATAGGAGATATTATCAACCTGTTATATTTCTTTGATATTCATTATCCTATAGATATTGAATACTTAAAATCACTGGTGCTTGAGAATATATGTCAATGGTGCAAATCTATTATTGTCTAATCTTTTATATCATTTATTACAATATTTAAACTGTTTTATTTTCTGATTAGGTTGACTATAATGCTCAGATCCTAGTTGTGTTATCCAAATCATCATGATTTTGGAACATTAACCTATGTGTGGAACTTTGAAGCTTGGGTGTTCTTTTATTCAGTTGAATTACATCCATTCAAAAATCTCAAAATCAAATCATCAGTTTAGTTTTTATTACTTAGTTTGTTTTGCATTTGATTTTTTTCCTTCTCACAATTCATCTCCCTGTGGGATCGACCCTGTATTCACGGGATACTACTTACGAACCTCTGCACTTGGAGGCAAGCAATCATTAGGTGGTGTTGCCAACCCTTGCGATGGTGTATTGATATTTTAGGCACTATAGGACCAATGTGATGTATGTATTTTATATATATACAAGCAGTTTATTTATTTTTTCAGCTCATTGTATTGCATTAACCCAAAAATGAAGCAAAACCGAAGCATTTAGAAAATTTGCCTGGACTATAGTAACATTTATTTGTCATCCAAATTAATTGATATAGTCGTTTAGGCATATGGATGAAGGGAAAATAAAATTATCAACTTAATCCAAAGCTTTTGCAGCCCCAGTAAGTTTTTAATGGTACGCGTTCAATCGCCAATATTTCCTATAATGTGGTCCACCTGAGTTTTGAATCTTTTTCATTTTTCGATTATACCCTCAAATGAGGGATAAAATGGATGGATGGTGAATATGAAACACATATCATGATGGGCCCCACATTGGCCAAATACATTGACACATGATTACCGGGGTGGTGTTCACAACACCACTGATGCATCCCTTGGGGATGTACTTTGGAATAACTTTCAAACATATACTTTGCATGGGCGGGCCGAATCTTTTAAAGCAGGAGATCTCCCCACTACATCCCACCATATAAGTCATGACAGAGATAGCCTTATTTATCATCAAGCATTTTGTATGCATGGCGGGTCGTGGAGGGTTGAAAGTGGATTACACATGGTGAGATTAGATTGGGCCATATGCTACTAGTATAGGCGAGGTTTGGTCAAGTGGCTTATTTAAAGTGTAGAATTAGAAGGTTTATTAATCCACTACACTTGTGGGCCCACATTGATGTATGTGTTTTATCTATGTTGTCAGGTCATGTACCCTTTATATGTGACATACGAGTTGCGTATACGTACAAGTGTCTAATATCAATTGTGAATATGATCCATTGATTATAATTATGGGTGTACATTGAGTTGAACTGAGTCGAGGTGGCCTCAACTCGACTCGGCTCTGCCACTAGCTGACCTCAGCTTGAACTTGGCTCGGCTCGGTTCAGTTAGCAGCTAGGGCCAATTCGAGCCGAGTTCGCCATTGTAACATTTTCACAAACACTTGGAATGCGCCTTCAAAATCTCACTATATTTGAGACAACAGCAATGGATTTACAGGTATTTTATCAAACACCTTCTAAGCGACATAAAAATCAAGAAAAAATGGGTGTTGGTTTCATATACATACCTTCCTTGCCACCAACCACAGTTCTTTGAGTCATTTCATTAAACACTTTGTGAGCAACATCAATATCAAAGTAATTGAGTCACCGAACTGGTTTGATCCGAGTTCGGTTCGAGCTGGGTTCGATTTGAGTCGAGTCGAGCTAGGCCAGCTTGAACTCCGCTCAAACTCATTTTCGAGCTCAAAAAAATAGCTCAACTTGGCTCGAACTCAACTTCGAACCGAGTCGAATTAATCAAGCCTTTTCAAGTCGAGTCAAGCAAGCTAACCGAGCTAGGTGTATTGTCCAAATCTGCTACGTCCATTCTTCTTGGAGGTCATCACCATGGCTTCTGATCACCGATCAGGCAGATTTAAAGCTCAAGTGGGCCGCACATTTTGATGGGGGGTCCAGTTATGGATATCTACTGATCTAAGGGTCAATTTAGATTCAACCTAATAATCAATGGTTATAAGGCCCTAGGGTCTGCCTAAATGAACTCCAACAATTGAATTAGTGGTTTTGATGGCTTGCATGCGATAGTTAGGTGGTAAATCATCAAATCCAATGTTGTGGACCCAATGGACGGCGAATTCACTGAGCCGTGTTCCCAAAATTTGTGATGTATGGATTAATCACATGATTTTGAGTTGATTGTTATCGACATGGTATAAGTTGATCTAAAGTCAACGTCTCTGATGTCATGATATATTATTTTGAAAACCAATGGATGGATGGCTTGATGAATGGGTGAAGGCACTCCCGTTGCCTTGATTTAGGCCAAAATTATTTGTTTAAGTTATATTGTGTTTATATTAACCTAGCTAGGTTTCCATGATAGCACCGAGTATCAAAAGTATGGGGTGTTACACTAGATGACTAGATGCAATGTTTGGATTCCATAATACACACCATGGGTAGGCCCCACACAACTCCAACGTATGATAAATAAATACATTAGAACGTATGTGATCATTTTCGGTCAATATTATCATGCGAGAAAAAATGTTATTTAAAGTGGACTGATGCAGACCTAGGTTAGGCTCACTGTAATGTTTCTGAGAAGTCAATCACGTCCATCTATTTTTCCAACTCAGCGTAGGACACAAGTCCAAAAATGAAGTGGATTTAAAATTCGAATGTGCTACATGACAGAAAATAGTGGGGATTGAATGTACACCTTTGAAACATAAGGAGTATCGGTTATAAGCCGACTCTATTTCATTCGATAGAGGATAAAAAGCTTTGTCCTTGCAAACACCCGAGACTCATCTATTATTAGAGTCGATTAAGGCCGAGCCGAGTAAGGAAGAGACGGTGTAAGCATGAATACCGTCCCGACAATTTGTTTTTTCTCTTAATACAGGTCTTTTTAACGTTATGAACAGATTAGATGGGAAATAAACGTTATGATTATTTCCGCTAAAATCATTATCTCCACTGCTATTTTGTGCTATGTCCTGGATAATCTTTGTATATAATTTATTTTTTGGATAATGCTCTGAAATGGTCTTTAAAAATAGATGAACGGTGTAAATATAATAAATACATAACTGTGGGACCATGCAACTTTCATCTCCTTTGAACCGTTCGTATAACATGGAGCTTTAGATGAACGGTGCAAATATAATAAATACATCACTGTGGGGCCATGCAACTTTCATGTCCTTTGAACCGTTCGTACAACTTAGAGCTCGAGGAGCGTCTCGTCTTCGAACGACACGTACCTACAGCAGCTATATAGCTCGTGTGTGGTAAACCAGCCTATCCGCTTCCCACATATCCCGCTCCGTTTTCAACTTTCCGCGTATATGTACGTCGCTGCGACTCGCGAGAGGACAGGCGAATCGTCGAACCCGTTTCTCCACGATACATGTCGCTGTTAGTTTTGTACCATTTTATGGACTCTTCGTCTTCATATGTGGCACTGTACAGCTATCCAGACCATTCATTTGTGGGTCCCATTATGAATGCATTAAGAAATACTAACACTGCAGTTGATGTCTATTGAATGGATGGTTAAAAGTAAAATACTAAGTGATTAAAAGCCATCGTAGCTTTGAAAGCCACCTCAACTTTTAATATGGTGCAAATTTATTAGTGGGGTCGAGTCCACTGTAATATCCGGGAGCGCATTAGCTAATACCCTGGTATGGCCTTGATGGTGTTATTCTAACCGTGTGGGGCCTACCTTGATGTATTTTTGTATATCCACGCCGTCTATCTTTTTTTCCATCACATTTTAGGACAACAATCGCAACTATTAAAAAGATCAAAATCTCAGGTGGACCACATCACTAGAAGCAGTGATGAATTACCATTAAAAGTTTTGGATCAAGCTTATCTTTATATTCTCCCTTCATACAGGTCTTCTTGAAATTATCAACAGGTTGGATGATAAATAAACATTACTAAAAACCTTACAATGGGCCCTTTGGAATTTTTAATGGTGAGACACTCAATCACTACTGTTTCCTGTGATGTGGTCTACCTGGTATTTGGATCTAATTGATTTTTGGCATAACACCCTAAAATGGGTTCGAGAAACGAATGGATGGCGTGGATATACAAAAATTATCAAGGTGGGCCACACAGTAAGTGTAAAACCTAATAGGCTCCCTTTATATTCAGGCTACGTATTTTCGTCCCTCGATGACTGGAGAAGCGGGTCCTGCGGACAGTCATTCCCATTTAGCCCACCTGGTTCGTGTTCCGGACCTTGCATGCTTGTGCAGCGATTCTAACGCCGTAGACACCCAATTGTACCGGCCCACATATGCTGTAGAGGAAAGCACGTACGAGATTTGAGCCGTTCGCCAACTGGGACCAGATTTCTTTGCCACGTGGCTGGAAACCAGTCCCATCCAGTCATGAGTCCGCTACACATGCATATGCACCATCATTTAGTTTTCCTAATAATTCAACTGATGTTGTTTCTGTCCACTCGCCTGCAGCCCCTCTAGGGAGTAGGATACAATGCTACTCTCAATCTCTCGCCGTAAATGCCAATGCCGCACAGTGCAAGATTTGTGGCGTTTCTCAGGCCGTGGAACTCACCCCACCATATCTCTTACGTGGCTCGGAATTAGGCCGGTCGGATCTACAGGTGGGCTAGAAAAAGAATGTTTCTGCTGGCCTATAGCTGTTTGTGGTCCATATTTATAATCATGCAGCCCACTTGGTTAACATATTGCAAACCTTTTCTGCCAATTTCGAACATGGTGTGTGGGACCCACCGGATGAGTGACTTAAATCTCACACCTACTGTTGTGAGAAAAACGAGTTGGTCGCTCACATGAGAAATGCTACCGTTGTGCCACCGTTATCCAATGGTAATCCACCTCTGAGCTAAGGTAGACTCGAGCTAAGGAGTGCAAAGGCTTCGACGTGAGAATAGTTGTTCATGTGATATAGAGATAAGCTTCAAAGCTGAGCTATCGTTCTGTTCTGTTGTCCAAAATCAAACGACAACACGTACCATCCGCATGGCACTTGTGCAAGCAGCCACGCCATATGTCATAGCTCCGCAATCATGCCCTCCCACAGTTGCTATTATGGCGTAACCTTTTCGTGATCCATGCCATTGATCAGACGGGATTCACCGTGTCTAGATCGGGGCCGAAAATTGGATATGTGCAGTTATCATGGGAAAGTGGATGGCTAGAAAGAATTTGATTGAACAACCGTGTGGGGCCACCTTGATGTATTTTTTGTATATCCACGCTGTCCAGATGTTTTTCCATCTCATTTTAGTATGCAATCCCAATCCTGAAGAAGTTCCGAATCTCAGTTGGACCACCTCACTAGAAAAAGTGATTAATGACCATTAAAACTTTATTGTGGTACACAAAAGTTTGGATCAAGCTGATATTTATATTTCTCCCTTCATCCAGGTCTTCTTGATATTATCCACAGGTTGGATGGAAAATAAACATTAGGAAAACCTTAGGATGGGCCATTTGGTATTTTTAATGGTGAGGGACTAAAACACCACTGTTTCCTGTGGTGTGGTCCACCTGAGATTTGGATCAGCTTATTTTTTTAGATTACGTACTAAAATTGGGCTGGAGAAACGGATGGACGGCGTAAATGCACAGCACATCATCAAGGTGGGCCCCACGGTAAGGGTAACACTCACTAATCCGCTCCCCTGAACGCCAGAGCAACTGATTTTCTGTCCACGGTTCAAGACATGGTGGGACGCAGACAATAAACAGTTTGGATGTCTCAAACACTTGCTACGTTTACACGTGTGTGGAAAACTTTACAAAGATGTATTTTTCCTCCTTCGAGATACATGTGGTGTGGCCCATCTGAGTTGTGGATCCTCTTTTTTTTTCGTCCTCGAGGCTATGATCGAAGATAGAACATGATACACGGAGTGGATCTTACATTCACAACTTTTCAGGTCCCACAGATTTGGGTGTTTTACGCACTAGGTACAACAGGTGTTGTAGAAGATTCTGGTCCTTTGACGTGTTATTCCCATAACTCTAGCTCCGTCTGTTACGTCGACACGTTAACAAATCAGACGGCGAACCTTTCGGTGCTACTACGTCATGCACCTAACTTGGAAAAATCTAAGGATAGAATGTTGTCCTCCATACTTAAGGTGTACTCAGGTTTTTGTTTTGTACAATTTGGGACCATATATCAGTAATCCGGGCCATTGGTCTATTGGGACACGCCTTGGATGGACCATATCCGAAAAAAATAATTTCCATAGAATGTTCCTTACTTTTCCAGATGTAGCATGAATATAAATGGTCTAGAAGAGAAAGACATCAACGACCCACATCCACATGAACCCGAGCCTGGTGGTAAGGATTTCTCGGTCTGAAAAGTTCTTGGGAATGGACCATCCAAGATGGGTCACAACAGAAACTATGAACCTGTAAACCTACACGTGAACTCGTACAAAATTTTAAAAACCGAGTATATCATCCATGTCCTCGGGCGAGGATTATGCAATTCTTCCAATAAAAAACCTGTGTAAAAGCCATCCGGTGAAGGGCCCAGCTGATGATCGGTTCAGATCTAGCGCACGCTTGGCAAGTCTCTATATACGACCATACGAGTACATTGTCCATTTCCTCGGGCGAGGATTATGCAATTCTTTCACGTATTGTTTTATTTATTTATTTATTTTTTGTTTTTTTTAACACACGCACACACACCACCACACACTAATAGGATTTCATCACCTATGGGCGATCGAACCTTGACCAGGTATTATTTTATTGCGTCTGGCCGTGGTATTCAACTCCCAAACGGTGTAATCAAGACCACTATTTTGTTGCGTCTCACTAGGATGTACCGTGCTGAAATACCACCTATAAAGGACAATCACAGCCATTCGTTTCGTGGCGAACAAACAGACGGTTAAGGAGAGAGATACAATCACAGCCATTCATTTCGTGACCGAATCTTTTTGGGGGCATGGTCATCCATCATGGATGAAACAGACCAATGGGCTGGATTCATGAACTGTGGGCCCGATTAGTCTGAGCAGAAAAGTCGATTACAGCTTGGTAGTGTACAAACCTACGATCGAGGACCGCGTAACTCTCCAGAGAGGATCAGATCCGACCAAAAGAGGCTGGTCCTTGGTCGAGCACACGTGTACAGATCTAGGCTGTTCTTTCTATCCACAAGATTCTCAACCTGAACTGAGGGTAAAATCGGGTTTTCAGTCCTGACCTGTGCGGGCCCCACAGTTTTAATATGTTGTGTCTCTTCCTGGATGAACCATGTGCCATGGAAAAGGACAGAAAATCAGAATCCGAATCCGTTCTACAGTATGTAGGTACTGTCCACGTGTCAGAGGCCCAGAACGCTGGATCAACTAATGCAACTAACGTGCGGTTAGATCGCTGCCAACGCATCGAACAGGTTCAGGTGGCCCATGTCATTCGAGTGGGCTGGTTTCTCTAGATTCTTCGAACTGTAGCCACAAAATCAACCGGACCCCGATCGGTAATCGGGCCATGCAAAGCGGGTCCCATCTCTATTTGAAAGTTACACCCCACGGATGATCCTATCCTTCACTTTCTTTTGATTGTATCTTCATCTTGGCCGTCAGTTTCAAGGCCATGGCCAAAATACCGTATGCAGATCAGGTGGATGGACGGTTTTCGATCCACAGTCCCACTGATCAGTCTCTCGTTTCGTTTTTAAGGCTGCTCTGGTACGGACGGTTGTTGATTCTGGGTGGATAAGAAGGCGGCAGATAAGCTGGTGGATTACGGAGAACCATATGATACTTGGACACGCATGACTCTTGATATACGGGTACTAACAAATTGTATAGTTATATTAATTATCTCCACAAAAACCGATTAAATTATGAAACAGTCACATTGGCAAAATTATATTAGTTGAAAAATCCTGTCCGTAGATTAGTGGATGCTTCTTTATTAAAATAGGGCCATTTGATCTTTTTCATTTTTAACCGTCCAATAAATGTCTACCGATCCAATGGTTAGATTGTCAAAGAGACGTAATTTTGTTTTCCGTCTAAGACACATCTAAACTGTGAAGTATAATTTGGACAGTTAATTTGACTTACTTGTATGCTACGTATGCAATTTTCAAGTGATTCTTAAATGCCTGCGTATCATCCAGCACGCTCAGCAAGAGAGTCAAAGTTCTTATCTTGGATGACACTATCCACCGTCGATCGTAGGCGGCCGACGGGTAATTTTTCACCATATACCTGATGTACCACTCACAATTTTTATCCGATCCGTACAAACTTACTTATTAAATTAGACCAGACAAACTCATAAAGATAAAAATACCTCTACGTCCTACTGTATCCTAAAAATCTACTTTCATAGTATAAACTTCAACACCACGGAACAAGGAAAAGAAAAAAAAGCACACAAGGGATGAGTCTATAGTGCTAATTTTCCGTACAAAACTGATGGATAAAAACTTGATACTCCGGCAGAGTGTTATAGATGATCCACATGCACTTAGAAATTGCATACACAGAAAAAATCTAATTTAAATTAAAATGTCCATCTTATAGGTCCTGATCTAGATGTATCATGTACAAAAAAATTATTCTTATTTGGTTCTCTGACCATCGGATTAGTGGACATTTTTTTATACGGTTAAGATGAAAAAAAAATCCATGCAGCGCATTTCTTGATCTTATCTGTATGATGTTCGAGACGTGGCATAGACCCGATTGGAACTGCTGATGGATTGCTCCAATCTCCCAACCATGTCTGCCCTTTTCATGTGTGTGGCGAGATTTCGCATTCCTCTGGTGTTTGTAAGACCGGCTGCCCCCTCATTTTATTTTGTTTCCATTCTAATCCACCCCTGCTTTTACCAAATATTCTCAAATGGACCCTGATCTAGATAAAAACGAGAAGAGAGGTAAGAAATTTTGATCAATTTCTAATAATGCTCTTCTTCGTTACCAAGAGCTCAAGAGATCCGAACATAAGAGGTTTTTTTTTTTTTTTGTTTTTTCCACTCATGTGAGGCCATCGTATAAATGAATTGAATCGTTAAAACATGACCCTCGATCGAATCAATATGGTCCCACGTACCCTAATAATCCATACAAGGGATCCTGGTGCCCAAGGGACATGGTCTATGGTCCATGGTCTTTTTCTGCCTCTACGCCTTTTCTTCTTCTTCTTTTTTTTTTTTCTTTTTTTAATGATTAGGGATTATCTAAATTGTTAATTTGGTATTTTCAAAGATTTCTGCCTCTACGCCTTTTTTTTTTTTTTTATTGATTAGGGATTATCTAAATTGTTAATTTGGTATTTTCAATGATGAATGCACTTTTTATAGCCTGTTTGTTTTTTTAAAAGCCGTACATGGGTAATTATTACCATTTCACGTGTTTGAAAATTCATCCGAATTTCTGCCTTGAAAACCAATTCAAAAGAGATAGTTTTAATTTTTGGACCTCACGGTAATGTATATGATATATCTCTTCCATCCATCTATTTTACCACGGCATTTAGAGACATGAACCGAAAATTGACACAAATCCAAAACTCAAGTGGCCTATACCAAAAGAAACAGTGGCCCACACCAAAAGAAACAGTGGCCCAAGAAGTTTTTATCGGTAAATGTTCGATTCCCTTTTGCCTGTGGCATGGTCCAATTGAACTTTGTATATGCCTCATTTTTTTGGCTCATGCCATAAATTCAGCTGACATAATGGATGAACGGTGGGGATGAGCAATGCGCATCACAATGGGACCCACAAATATTTTGCAATATTCTTGTTTTTTTTTTTTTTGTCTAAAAAGTATAAGGCCAAATCAAGCATAGGGAAGTAAGGAAATAATTATTACCACTTTACCACGCATTTAACAACGAACTAGAAAATCACACACCCCCAGGCCTTTGGATGCCTATTTAAAAAAAGTAAGTTATAATCTAATTATAATAATCAAATTATAGGTGTAAATTGTTTACAACGTGTTTATGCTTTTTAAGTTGTGACATATTTACATGTAAACAAAATGTTTGTGTTTGAATAACTTGTAAATTGTTTACTGTCTATAATTAAATATTCACATATAGTACAGCTTGGAATAGTAAGTTCTTTAAAATTCACTAAATAGCATATAAAGTCTTTATTTAAAATGAATAATTGATATATAACCAATCCTTACAGTAAAGTAGTTATTTACTTGATCTATTATGTTAAATTCCCTTTTATAATGAGAAACTATTGAATATCAACCTTAACTATAAACTAACATTAAATTAATAAAATCTAATATGTTTAAATGCATCTTTAGTAATCCAAATATCTAAATCTAGGTGATTCTCTTTTGCACGGCCCATAAGTAGGGAGACCCATTGTATAAACAACTTAGGTCACTGAACCATGAGGTTCACTTGTACAAACTGAATATTGGGAGTGGAAATATGAACTTGAAATATACAGCTAATCTTATAATGTAATTGAGATGTGGATGCTGGAAAATTTTTCTATATATGCCTATTGCAATGTCCTATCCACTCCGTCCATCCATTTTGTGAGATCATTTTATGATATGAGATAAAAATCCAAAGCATAAACGGACCATACCATCGAAAGTAATAGGGACAATGATGCCATCATTGAAACCTTTCCAATGCCCACGATGATGTTTATTTGGTATCAACATGTTCATGAGGTCACAGCGAGATCTGGATGAAGAGCAAACCCAAATATTAACATGATGCATAATTTATGTAGCTCCTAAGAAGTTTTCAAGGGGGCCATAAATTATTTGAAAAGACCTTGTGAAGGGTATAGATGGGCACAAACACTGCAGTGGAACTCAAGGAGGTCTCAACCGTGGGCATTTCCCTACCCACTCTTTCCTATCATTTTGTTGTCATCATTTTTGGTACTAGGTGTGTGGGCGTGCCAAAATTAAAATCGCGGATTCAATTCAAACCGAACAATAATGACCCCAAGTATCAAGAAAGGCAGACACACGTAGTGTATGACTGAGATCTTATGAGAGCGGTCGCCTATTTATCCACTCGCTTAATGTGTAAAATTTGATCAGGCGATATTCAAAGTATAGGTTTCGTCTTTTGATGATGGGTTACACATTTGCTTTCCATACGAAAGGACTTTTTGATATAAATAAAATGAAATAGAAAAATAAATTCTTACAGTCGGTTGCGAAGAACAGATGCGAAACATCTTTCTGATTGATGAATTAAATCCAGCACACGATCATATACTCAAAATACAGTTAAAAGTCACCAGCTACTTGGTTACCACTACGGATTACACTACAAAATGTAAAACAACAGGCTTAAAAAGTAAAAGATTACACTAAGAAAGGTAACTTGTTTGACAGGAAAAGTAAAGGATTACATTATAGAATGTAATTTGACTGGTAAATTGGCAAGATAATTGAAAGATAGATTTGGTTTGTTTGAGTTGGTATGAGACGTTTTTCCTCGTTGAATTCCTCTGTTATTTATATCCTTAATTAAGTCATCTGAATCTTTCCTACTTTCTGATGGTTACTATAATCGTTCAACACTACTGCCTTTTAAGTGTTTTTCATGTTCAATCGTCTCAGCACCACTTGGCTTTTTTGATGCTTCTCACGTTTTAACAGTTATTGTGACTGCTTAACACTATAAAACCTTTCCGAGACTTCCTTGCCACCTATCCCAATAACCACTCAAAGGCTTTTGCTGAATCGATCACATTCCACTTGACCGCTCGATTAAGCTCCTGGATGACCATCTCTTTCTTAATCGAGCTCTTGGATGACCATCAGCTGCTTGGTTTGCCTTTTGGATGGTTATCGACTACTTGATTAACTTCCTATCATTCGAATAACTCCCTTACTATCATCTAAGCCTTATGTTAACAATTAATTATCATTAACTTTTTAATTATTATCAACTTGTGTAATAGACTATTAGATAAATTTTGATTATAATCAATTCATGTAATAACATATTACTTTATGCCCATGGAAATTTTATGTTTCCATGGCCACTCCCTAGCCTATTTAGATAAAGGAGAAGGGTTGCATTAAGGTGGTCGCCAATGTCAAACAAATGTTTTGGATTAAGCTGATATTTGTTTTTTCGCTTCATCCATATATGTGTGACTTTATTAACTGGCTGGATGACAAATAAACATTACTGTAGAGCTAAGGAAGATTTCAATTGAGATGTCATTATCCCTCTTCCTGTGACGTGGTCCATTTGAGTTTTAAACTTTTAGATATGCTTCAATTTTAGTGTTATGTCTCAAATTGAGCTGATAAAAAGGATGGACCGCGTGGATAAGACACATGCATCATGGTGGTCCCCACAGAGTTCACTCAGAAGCTATAGCCCACTGAGTTACTACCAAAGAAATCCGCGTCCGAATAAATCACACCACTAAAAAGTAGGATTAAACGGTCACAATTGAAAGCTTCTTAGAGACTACATGAGTTTAATTTGGATGGATCAAGCTTAATATTTTCCAATTTCCTTCGTCCACATAGGAGTCACCACCTTATGAAGGGTTTAGATGGTATATAAACATGGCGTTGGGCGTTAGGAAGGATTCAACGGCGGGCATCTTTATGCCTGCTTTATCATGTTGTGTGGTCCACTTCAGCTTTGGATCTACCTCATGTTTTACCTCATGTCTACAAATTAGCTATTGAAACGGATGGATAGAATGGATATAAACAAATCACGGTGGGCCCACAGTTCTACGGGCTGAACGCAACCCACGTATCATTTGTAGCTACGGCCAAGGCCAACAAAGACGGACAATCCTTCCAAAATCAGACCGCACGGTGCACCCCACCACCCCGACGTAAAAACTAAACGTGTGGCCTCCTTCAAGCCCGTGACGGGTCATCATCTCTGATATTGACGTTGCATGACCGTCGATTCATCAACGACAAGCGATCAGTCACATGCCGAGCCTAAGGACCTGAAGTGGGCCATCAACACCTCCCAAAAATTCGTAGCGTCCCACACGTGGCGCACGGAGGTACGGCGACCCAGATCGTCTAAAATCGTTATCTGGCTGGCGGACTCTGATTCGGTAGTGACCCCTTCAGTACCGAGCTTGGTACTGCTCAGTACTGGAAACGCTTTGCATGATGTACGTGATTTATCCGGGCTGTCCATCCATTTCCAGCTCATTTTAGGGTACGGTCCCAGTTATGAGGCAGATCCAAAACTCAAGTTAACCACACTATAAGAAGCGGTGGAGATTGAATGCCTACCGTTGAAAACTTCTTGCGGGCCACATAAATTTTTGATCAAGCTGATACTTGTGTTTTACTTTCATCCATATTTATGTGACTTTATGCATAAATTGGATAGAAAATACACATCATGGGCCAAATAAGTTTTCAACGGTGGTCTCACTATCCCCACTGCTTTTGTGGCGTCGTCCACTTTGTATCTGCCTCATAAGTGGGGCTCATAACCTTAAATGAGATGTAAAAGTGGATGAACGGCCTGGATAAAATAAATACACCATAGTGGCCCCATAGAGGATTTCCAGTACCGATCACTACCGAAATCGGTACTGGAGAGTGGAGAGGTCACTACCGAATCCAAGTGCGGCAAGTCTCCGATAGGGCCCACCTACCTGAGTGGGGAATGTCGACATTTCCAGTAGAGTGGGAACGGACGCAGATTGCGTCCTACGCCCGCCCGTCTCTAGCCCAGAACGGGCGGGTCCACCGTGATATATCCGTTTATCCAAGCCGGTCATCCCTTTTCTCATATCATTTTAAGGCATTAATACAAAAATGAGGTAGATCCAACGCTCAAATGTACCAAACCAATGCAACTGGCATTCAATGCTGTGTGCATTTAATGCAACCAAGCTTATTATTTGGTGTGGTCCACTTGAGCGATGGATCTGCCTCATTTTAGTGTTTGTCCCTTAAAATATCTGAAAAAAGGGATGGACGGCTTGGATAAAAAGATACATCACGGTGGGCCCACCACAGAACTGCCCGTTCAGGGCTAGAGACGGGCAGGGGTAGGACGCAATCCGCGTCCAGGGGGAACAAGGGATGACATAAGCGGGTCCCACACGCCTTATCGAGAAGGAGAGTTATTTGATACTCAGGCTCGGCATGACACTTGATTCGCAGTCACTTAAAAATAGTACATGTGGCCCATATTAATACAAACAAAACCGTCTAAATTGTGGAAGCCCCTATCTATAAATCCGAGTATAAAAATCAGGTTGTTTTAACCTCTGATTCGTGAACATTTGTTGTATGAAAAAGATCATTAGATTTTAACCGTCCAATAATCATCCAGCAGTCTAATGGTTCGATAACTAAAAATAAGTTTTGATTCACGATTAAATTCCTGTTTAGCAGAGGATCGGACACTTCACAAGAAAGACGGTACCTTTGAATTATCTGTATTCTACGTAAGCAATCCCTGAGTAATTTCTAAGTGCCTGCGTATCAGCCATCATTATTTACCAGAGTATCGAACAATTTCTCCATCAAGAAAAGTAGAAAGACAGCTTGTAACGTACTTTGTGACATCGCCACGTGTAATGGTGAAATGGGAAACGGATTGGCTACTCCCCCTGACACCAGCTCCGTGACTGATGGTCGGTGACATGTGGGCCCACCATGATGTATGTGTTTCATCCATTCCGTTCATCCATTTTTAAAGATCATTTTATGGCTTGAACCCAAAAATGAGAGGGATATAAATCTCATGTGATCACACCACATGCAAACAATAGTGATTGGATATCCACCATTAAAATCCTCCTAAGGCCCACTATACTGTTTATTTTACATCCAATCTGTTGATTAGGTCATACAGGCCCAGATGAAGAGAAAAAACAAAGATTAGCTTGATCCAAAACTTTTACGGCCCCTGAAATGTTTTTAATGGTCGACCCTCATTCAACACTTTCCTGTAATGTGGTCCACTTGAGATTTTTATATCCCTCATTTTTTGAATCATACCGTAACATTATCTGTATAAATAGATGGATGGCATGGATGAAACATATACATCATAGTGGGGCCCACATAGCACCGACCATCATCCATTGGCTGGTGTAGGGATTATATTATGAGACGAAAAATGAGGCATATAAAAATCCGAATTGGACCACATTACATGAAACAGTGTTGAATGGACGTTAACTGTTAAAAACCTTTTAGGGCCATAAAAGTTTTGGATCAGACAGATTGGATGTCAAATAAACAGGACAGTGGACGTTAGGAGGATTTTAATGGTGGATATCCAGTCACTCTCATTTTTGGCCCTGAATTGATCCGTAAAAATGGATGAACGGAATGGATGAAACCCATACATCATGGTGGGGGCGTACAAAACATAGGCGTCACCCTCCCAATGCTCCCATTTTTCTCTTTGGTGTGTCCCACATGAGTAATGGACCAGAGCTGTCTTTTGGAATATATTCTTAACATGGCCGGCACACAAGATGCATGGTCCGGATTCTGCGTACGAATCAAGGTGGGACCCACACAGCTCAAATATACATTCGGGCGCATGTGAACAGAACTCTTTGGACCACTCAACCATGGGCCCCACTTGAGCTGTAACCCTTGTGCCGCAAGTGAGCATGAGAAAGAAAGCCAATCAGCCGGATGAGGAATGCTAACAGAAGGTGAGCAAGTTGTCACACTTCCAAGTAGCCATTCAGTATATCTGTACAAGATCCAAGCCACTCATTAGTCAGATCCAGTAGCTAGATGCCTCCTCTTAAAAGTCCATGCTGATCAGATCATCAGTTGCGCTGCACGTATATAATGGCCCTCTTTCAACTCCACTTTGTTTTTCGCATGTTGCACACTCGCAAATTTTGGAGACAAGGCATCAGGAAAGTGGATGCCTCTGATGAGAGGCTTGGATCTTTCATACGAGTGCCATATTGCAGCGTGTCAAAGGCAAGTAAAGCTCATGTGGGTCCCATTTGTCTGGCCATTCAAAGCTAATGAGTTAGGTGGGCCCATGGAAGTTGTCCAACCTTTCTACCTAGCTAATGGCCGGTGTATGGTTGTTTCTAAGATGTGCATTGCTGATTAATAATAAATAATTTTCTTAATTTATATATTGAGAATTCATCGATACACATGAAATGCTGGGTCCACTGTTAGTTATAATGCTCGTAGTTGCATCAGTTGACTTGGACAGCTCCTTCGGTTGATTTGAAATGTCCATTAAGCCTAAAAATGCATTTTATAAATATAATACAAAAACCTTACTGATTGGATGATCTGATCCATCTTTGATTTGGCCTTATTTTCCACAGCCATCTATTTTTGAAGCCACGGATGGTAACAAAATTAATTCTTTAGAGCCATAAGCAATCCATGACACACCCTAACAAATAGATGGATGAAGTAATTAACCAGAGCTACTTTTATATTAATTATCTTGACCGTCCATATGAAGACCATTGATCAAATGGTTCACATTGTCATATTGTCGTCATGTTTGCATGATAGCACATGAAATATAAGCTGAACCCAATGAACAGTCCAGATCAACGGATTGACTGCCTAAGTGTCCCAATAAAACTAGGACTGTATAGCTGATAGTGGCTCAGAGCACTAAAGCCACTCGGGCTATACACGAGTAGCTCGACTCGACTTGAAAAAGCTTGATTGAACTCGGTCTGAAAATGAGTTATGTATGGAGCCGATTTGATTTTTTTAGCTCAAAAAAATTGATTTGAGTTTGAGCTTGTCTGAGCCTGACTCAACTTGGATCGGACCCAACTCAAATTGAACTCGGATTGAACTAGTTTGGTGACTTAATTATTTTGATATTGTTATTGCCCACCAAAAGTTTGATGAAATGACCTAATAAAGTGTGGCCGGTGGTAAGGAAGGTATATTTATGAAACAAACTTCTTCTTTTTTTTTTCTTTTTCCTTTTCTTTGATCTAACTTTTTGTTTAATTTTTTTTTTTTTTTTTTTTTTTATGTTGCTTAAAGGTGTTTAGTAAAATACCTATAAAACCACTACTTTTGTTTTAATAAAGTAATCTTTTAAAGGTGCATATTATGTATTTGTGAAAATGCTGCATAAGCAACCTTGGCTTAATCTTGGCTTGAACTCAACTCGAACTAGCCTAAGCTACTAACTAATTCGAGCTGAACCGGGTCAAGATCGAGGATTGAGCTGAGCCAAGTTCGAGCTGGGGTCAGAAAGTGGCTAATCTGACTTAAGCTGGGCCAAGCTCGACTTAGTTCAACTGGTGTACACCTTTACTAAAGCATATCTCTTGATACATAAACAAAACTAAGCATATGGTTCGATCAATCTTATTTTGGGCCAGCTTAACGGTGGTGGGTCCTAAAATTTAGTCCGTCTCATTGGAGAAATTATGGCACATGTGCATGTTCCAATTCAATTGCTTACGTGTCAAGCTAATGCCTCTCCAATGTGTCAAGTAATTCCCTGGAGGAGACGGTGCCAGCAATCCCATGGAAAGCACGTGTCAGAGATGTGGACCATTCATTAGATAGGGGACACAGTCAAGATCAGTGTAAATGCTGTAAAATAAAAATAATGATGGTCCACTAATCATGCAAGTCAAATTGGTATAAGAAAAATGGGCGGTCACGATAATAGTCCAACAGTCCAAATTTGTGCATGTTTGGCTCACTTTATGAGTTTCCTACCCTCATTTATGGAACATGGCATGTTCAATTCGTGCTTACTTGATGGACGGCTCAGATTTCCAACCCATATACTGTATTCCTTCCCCTCAAATGGGGTCCATCCATTTAGCGTAAAAATGATCTTGATAATGTTTGATTGATCTGACGGCTCTCATTATGAGTGGATGGTGCCATGGTGATGTAGAGTTGGTCGCGTACAATTTCATGTCCAAGATGGACCATAAAAGGTTCGATCCGCGATGAAAGTAATTTGGACTGTTGAAACCTTAAAATGAGCATATCTTGTAAATCGGAATGAGTTAACTAACGTGTCATATATGATTTTGGGTACGACACAGGAGCTACTTTAGCCATCCAACCCTGCTAAGCTGGTTTGCGCACACCAAATTTGCAAAATTCCACCAGATTACTGTTGATTTTTCATTTTTACTATTTATAGTAAGTTTTAGTTTGTTTGTAATTTAGACTATTAAAACTTTAAAACAAGCATATCTTGCAAACCGGAATGAGTTAGCTAACGTGTCATATATGATTTTGGGTAATACATAGGAGCTACTTTAGCCATCCAACCCTGCTAAGCTGGGTTACGCACGCCAAATTTGCAAGAATCCACTAGATGACTGTTGATTTTTCATTTTTACTATTTATAGTAAGATTTAGTTTGTTTGTAACTCTTCATCCACTGGGCTTTAAGAGTTCCATCCATCATAAAAGGTGCTTAGAATAATTAGAAAAATAACATAGTTACGCCAAATAGGATACTTATTATTTTTAGTCGGAAACCATGAGGTCTAGTGAAAATTATGACAATTTATAAATAGTAATTTATAGCAAGTTACAATTTTTTAAAGTTTTGGTTGCCAAACTGAAACTTCTTTATAAGTTTCATGTTATTATTTAAAAATTTTGTAAGCTTATTTTAATCACCAATCAATTGAATTTTTTAGAAATTATTAGATTTTTTTTATTTTCCTCGTGAATTCAAGATATCCCTCTGAGGAGCACATAGAAGCTCCATAAATTGGGAGTAGTTATCCTTTTGAGAAAGACCGTGCACAACCACAACACGTCCTTCCCCATGTCACATGGAAATCTTTCTGATATCAAGATCCTACTCACCCAATCTTTAGCCATTATTCATTGAACATGGATTATTGGTTAATTTCTTCTCAGCTATGTTCCTGAATGCCAACAATGAAAGTTTAGAGTTGCCCAATTGAGAAGATTCTTTGAACATGGGCCATCCAAGATGGGGCCTACAAGCTAAATGGTCAAGATCATGGTAACAGAGTTCCATGTTACTCTTTAATTGGGAATTCGACTTCATTTTTATAAATGGTCACCGGTTAATTGCGCGATGAGATTCTCATTAAATAAAGTTGACTAGCATCAAGAACATCATTTTCTTTGGATTATCAATAATAGTAAAGAAAAACAGACTGACCAATTCAGTTCAATAATCTTGGAAAGCCTACTTATTTGATTGGGTCTATAGCACATGCCCCATTGATATTTTAGTTAGGACGTCATATCAATACAAGACCTTTTAGGTTCACTCCTCACCGTTCTTCGAGAGATGACTGGTAAGTCTTGGTTCGTCAGTGCAAATCTTTTTGTGGTTGGTATTGTCAGTGAATCTGAATCATCCATTTTATGCTGAATCTGGATTTTCTGTTCATAGTAAACAGGATTTTAAAAAATAATAATAAAAAAATTCCTACATTTTTATTGGGCCATGTCATTATTGATAATGTCAGTACTACTGCATTAAATATAGTCTGATATCATCAATGATGCCGTGGCCCAATAACATTGTAGAGAATAAAAAATCTCCATTTGCAGAGTCATTAGGAGATCTGCCTTTTTTTCATTTAATTTTATTTTTTCCTATGCATATTTACAATATAGGCACTTGGAACCCATGATTTCGTATTGAATTGCACCTACATCCACTCCATCATTGAGCCATGAGCTGAAAACCTAACACCGGACGAGTCTGGTGTGACTCACTCTAGCCAACTTGGACTTGGTCAAACCTGACCCATTTTGGTACCATCAGTGTAGGGCTGATTCAGCCCCAACTTAGGTGAGTCAGCACTTGACTCTCAGCCAGATGAGTCCGAGTCAAGTTGCCTAGTGTTTTAACCATGCTTGAAAATCGAATTATTGGTTCTTAAGATTATTTTATTTCTTACGAAAAGTAAATAATATCATCTTTGACATAATAGAAATTGACGAAAATGAAATGATTGATTCTCAAGATTATTTTGATCCTTAAAGATAATTAAAGAAAATAATCTCTAAAATATAATTACAATGAACTTTACGTGAGAGGAACTCATTTCTAGGTGTCTACCAAACGGGTCCATTGATGGTAAGGCCTACCACATCAAGGTTCAAAGTATCATCCAAAACCAATATCGTAATTTTGTATGGGCTCCATATCGACCTGAAACAATGCAATACGGTGTGATACATAGTAATATAAGTGGTGAATAATACATTACCACTATAACAATTCAGACTTTTTGTGATGAGTTAACTCATCGTTAAAAATTCCAAACTCATTGTAAAAAAGTTGATTATCGGCAACGATTCGAAATGCCATCGCAAATAGTTGATAAAAAAAATGACTTTCACAGTGAAATTAGAACCGTCGCTCAAATATTCGTCGCAAAAAATCTAAATTGCTGTAGTGACGCTTCACGCTTAATTCAAACCTTGCACTAGATGGACTGACGGGAGCCACACGATCATGTCTGTCGGGGCTGAAATGAATTCATTATGATGTTGGCTAGAGTGGAACTAGAAATAGGCTCTCTTAATGACCATATATGTCTTTCTTAATCATATTCATGTCTTTCGCTCTCTCACTGGACAAACCCATCTTTTTCTTAGTGTAGGTGAGAGGTTATGGCATTTTCATTAGTTCATCAATCAATGTAAACTTCATCTTCATCTACCCACTTGGGTTATGAAAAGAAGAGTAGAAATATAATAACTAGGAATTACGCCATGCTCCTGCAGAATGATTAGACCGTTTTGGGCCTTATATTGTTAAAGTGGGGTCGTTGCTCACCTACCCAACTGCCTATATTTTGGAAAAGCCTCTCAATTGATAATTCTGAACCTTTTGATTAGTGACTGATGAACAAAGGGTTAGGAAAGAACGCATAGCAATGGTTCTCATTCCCATTCAACTGATAAAAATGCCAAATAGTCTAAAGCTAGGATCTTCCAAAGGGACCCACTAAATATATATGGGTACCATTTGTACAATATTGCGTGATGGTAAGAATTATATATATTTAATTACCAAACAAAGCCTCAGCTATTTGAAAGTGCTACAAAGTGCTTCTCTAGAGGTGAAGTGACAAAAAAAAACCTCATGTACTTCTCTATACTACTGCAAAAATAGGGAGTTTTAGGGCATTTTAAATTCCATTTTACCCATTTAGAACTGATTCCCAGGTGAGCATTTCACATATTATGCATATACTACTATCTGAGGGTGTTTTAGTAAATTCCTAAACACTTCTAGTAAAGCTTGTTCTGTATGTTCTTGTGTGGCCTAACTGTGATGTAGGGCCGACATCCACTCCAATCATAAGGTGTGGACTTTCAAATTCACCCAATATGCCAAAAATCAGGCCGAGACGAAACATGTGGGTCACACTGTAGGGAGCCGTTGGGAGAAGGATGTCCACCATTAAATCCTTTCAAATTGTGTGTCCGGCCTAACATTCTTTTTATACAATATCCAATCCATTCACCAAATGCATCCCACCAAGATGAACGAATACTCCAAAAATTAAGCCATTCCAAAAAACAGGTGGCCACACCAGGGATTTTAAAGGTTTTATGAATGACTTCTCATGGTGTGGCCCACATGAGTTTTTCATCGGCCTGATTGGAAGGCTCCAAGGAGAACATAAGGTGGCCCACCTGATCAAATAGAGATGGTATTATTGGTCTTTTCGATCCACCTTGGATAGGACCATGTCCCATGTCTCCCTGATGGAAGATATATCCTATCACCAATCTTAGGTCTTTCTTCAGATCAAGACCATTCATCTGATGGGGATGGTGCATGCACCCAAGATCACCCCCGAGATCCTCGTGCCAGATCCTCATCCATATGTCCCATTTCTCTTCTAGAAGGTCTATCTGCAAGCTATAGATTCAACAGCTGCAACTATCTTATTCTACCCATTTATCTTTTTAAGTGTTTATTTTCAAGCCACGAAGTTAAAAATAAGAAGTCTCCAATCAACGAGATTTTTGGAGCATGGTCCATCCATGGTGGGATTGGCTACTCCCCGTGACACCAGCCCCATGGCTGGTGGTCGGTGCTCTAGGCCCACCATGATGTATGTGTTTCATCCTCATCCATTTTTAAATATCATTTTAGGGCTTTATCCTAAAAATGAGAGGGATATAAATATCAGGTGGACCACATTATAGGAAAACAATAGTAATTGGATATCCACCATTAAAATCCTCTTAAGGCCCATTGTACTGTTTATTTGACATCCAATCTGTTGATTAGGTCATACATACCCAGATGAAGGGCAAAAACCTATACATCACTGTGGGCCTTACATAGCTCTGCCGGGACCGGGTCCGCCCAACCAGGGCAGACGCAATCCGCACCTAGTTAATTATGAGTGTGATGGATGATACACAAACCGACACTAAGATACCGTACATTTGACATGTTTAACTCAAATGGTACTATCCAGTTAGTGGACCCCAAAGTGATGCCTTAACTAGTTAATTAGTTAATACCTATAGGATGGTTAAAATTAAAAAGTAATCAATGGCTAGAAATCAAGAAACAGATTTCTCGGACACCAGATGATAAAGTTATTCAATTAATACCATTTAAGGCTTGTAACCTATCTACCGTAGGCCTCATGATTTGGACGGTCTGATTTGAGTTACATACAAACCACGTGTATTTTATCACACGAGGCAGACTAGGTCTGGCGATCAGATTATGAGAGTGCTATCCAACCCATCCATCACGTATACAAAAATATGGCATTCAGTGTCCACATAAAAATAAAATTTGTATTAAAACTCTAACAGCATGTTATCATTATAAAAAATCAATTCCATTCCACTTCATTCACTCTAATTCCAAGAGCCCAGCGCCCTTGCTATAATTTCACTCAAATGAAAGTATTAAAGTTTTTACCTAAACTTTCACGAGGAACATGCAGATAAGGGTTATTACTCCACATATCAAAGAAAGGGACGCGGATTGCGTCCTGCCCCTCGTCGGGACAGTAATCCATCCGGGTAGGGCTCTATGGGACCCACCGTGATGTATGTGTTTTATCCACGTCGTTCATCGTTTTCCTCAGATCATTTTGCGATATGAGCCAAAAAATGAGTCAGGTACAAGTCTTAAATGGACCACAAAGTAGGGATTGAATGTCCACCATTAAAGCTTCTTGTGAGGTGGAGAAGTTTTGGATAAGCGGTTATTTTTGTTTTCACTTCATTCACGTCTACATGACCTTATGAATAAGTTGGATGGTAAAAAAAAAACATCATGGTGGGTCTTAGAAAGGTTTCGATGGTGGGTGTCATTATCACTACAGCTTCCTTTGGCGCGGTTGACTGCATATGTGGAACTGCTTCAATTTTAGAATCATAACTTAAAATGATGTGATAAAAGCTATGAACGGCATGGATAAAACACTTACATCGCGGTTGGTCCCACGGAGCCTTGCCTGGACAAATTACTGTATGGGCGGGGTAGGACGCAATACGCGCCCTAAGGAAAGAGTGAGACACCCATTATTATGTTGGGCCCGCCTTTGATGATTGATGCATTAGTTTTATTTTAGAAGGTCTTGGTTATACCAGGACTGAGACATGGATTTGGTATTACCCAGAGGGGCGATCCAGGCTGATACTTTAGGGGGCTCACCATTATGTACGTGTTTTTATTCATGTCGTCCATCGATTTTGATAGGTCATTTTGGAATAGATCCAAGGCTCAAGTGGACCACACCGTAGGAAGCAGCAGTGATTAACAATTATGTACCATCGCTTCTCATTAGTCCACGTAATCACTAATTACTCTTGCAGACAACATGACTTTTAACATGTGGTAATTATCTAGTCCCACAATTATTTATGTTTTAGATCCACACTATCCATCAATTTTAACATATCATTCTAGAGCATGATCCAAAAAATGAGACACATTCAATGCTTAAGTGGACCACACCAGAGAAAATAGCGGGAATTGAGCAACTCTCATTGAAACCTTCGTAAGGTCTATTGTGAGGTTTGTTTGCCATCTAGTATCTTCGTAATGTAGCACAGACCTGGATGAAGGGGAAAAGCAAATATTAGCTTAATCAGATTCATCCGTGGCCTTGAGAAGTTTTCAACAATTTCCACTATGTCTTTAGTGTGGCTCACTTGAGCATTGGATCTTCCTCGTTTTATGTCTTATTTTATAAAATGGTCCGGAAAAATGGATGGACAGTGTGGATATGATAAATCCATCATGACGAGGCCCCACTGAAATGTGGGGCATCACGAAGGGAGTGGATATGGTGAGACACCGGCCTCTCAGAAACGGTTCGGCCCACGTGTATTCTGTATCCACTCTCCTGCTATTTTTCTAGGTCATTTTAAGACATTATCCACAAATATGAATCAGATCAATTTTTTGGTGGACAATATCATAGGAAATAGTGGTGATTGACCGTTAATGGGTTGTAAAAGTTTTGGATCACGATGGTGTCTTTTTTCTCTTCACACGGGCTAACGTGAACTTATCAACAAATTGGATGACAAATAAAGACTAAGAAAACATTAAGATGAGCCCTAAAATGTTTTTAATAGTAGGATGTTCAATCACTACTCTTTTGTGGAATATGGTCCACTTGATAATTGAATCTTCTTAATTTTTGGTATCATTTTCTAAAATGGTCTGTAAAACCAGGTGGACTGAGTGAATATAGAATATACATGGTAAGTTGGGCCCATGCTAATGATTGCACCATCTTGGGTGAGGCCGGGGTCTCAACTAATCCACTTTGCACGTCTCGAGGTGTGAAATTTAGGTGACTTATGATGATGTATTTCTTGGATTAACATAGTCTATTCATTTTTTCATATCATTATAAGTCACAAAAGGCTTTGATCAGGCTGATGCTTGTATCTTAATTTCATTTAGGTATGTATGATCTTATGAACATGTCAAATGGAAAATAAACTTCACAGTTGGCCTTCAAAAATTTTTAATGATAATTTGTTCAATCCTCACTATTTTAAGGATCATGCTCTAATTTTGAATTTTAAATTTTGTTGATAACAGCCATGAAAACGGTAGTTTAGTGATTCGAAGGGATAAGGGATGTTGCTCAGACAGACAGGTAACAGACTTTTTCAGGAGAAGGTGTATTGACCAATGGAAACGCTGATCGGGTACTGCGTCGGCGCTTGCCTTCGCACGACACACGTATCTACACTAGCGATATAGGTGATGGTGTGTGGTAAACCAGCTAATCCGCCTGCATGCATATAGGATATTACAACCACTTACAATCATCAACGGCTAGGATCATTGGACCATGGCCCCATCCGATCCAACCCACAAATGCAAATAAAACCTGCCACCTGACCATTGCAGGGTTAGTGATTTGATGTGTCCCCGTCTAACCCAACCATTTTCAATTCGGTGGCTTTTCCTTTTTGCGTTAAACTGGCTTCCCTCCATCGTGTATGGGAAATGAATACATCCATTTTGGGGACTCGCTCGATGATTGGTTGGACGTGAGCTGTTTCCCTTTGGGGCACGTCTGACATTGCAGGGCATGCAGTAGGAGTGGTAAAATGATCAAAATCACGCCTTTTTGTCACGTCGTGGGAGGTGAAATGGCGACATTGCGCTTTGCTCTGAGTGGCCACTGTGATGTATGGGTCTTATCCACACCGTTCATCCATTTTTTTTCTTATCATTACGAAGAATAGGCCTAAACATGAGGCAGATCCAAGTCTCAAGTGAACTATATCATAGGAAGCAGCGTTGATAATAATTCTCACCGTTGAAACATTTCTAGGGCCCAACGGATGTTTATTTTCCATCCAACTTATTCATAAAGTTATACGTACCTGGATGAATAAAAAACACGAATATAAGCTCCATCCAAAACTTCTTTAGCCCTGGAGAAGTTTTCAACGGCAAGAGTTTAATACCCATCTTGTAGTCTAATTTAGACTTTGATTTGCTCTATTTTTGGGTAGCCTAAAATGATACGAAAAAGTAGATGGACGGTGTGAATAAGATCCATAGATCACAGTTGACACTCAAAGTTCCTATCGTTTCCCAACTGGAGACGGGCAAGGGTAGGATGCAATCCGCGTCACGTTGCCAAAGGGGAGTTATTTGATACTTGTGTTGCCTATGATACGTCGGTAGATGTAAACGTTGTATTTTGAATAACTTAAACTGAATAGATTGTGAAATACAATGTTTATAAATTAGGGTTTAAAAATTAAATTGATTGAACAACCATAATCTCTAATACAAATAATTCGAATTATTTGTTTATACATTTTCTAGGTAATTTGTAAGTGTTCGTGTATCCCTCATCACGCTCTGAAGGAACATTAATCTTTGTCTCTTCGTCATGTCATCTTGATAAAAAGAAATGTTATTTGTATATGTGCACATGTGAGAGGGGCACGTGTCATATTACACACACACTTACACCACCCTATAAGCTTTCTATAAGCTTATGCACGATTGATACGTGCATGTGACGACAGAACGCAACCATAGTCTCACCATAGTAGGAGCGTACAGTCGAGCTCTGGTGTATGGGTGCCGGGAGTCGAGAATAGGGTACTACGGAGGCTATCGGCGCCGGATTTGACAATTGAAAATTTTGTGAACCTGGTTTCTGAGTTTGAGGCGTGACAATTCACGCCAATATATTCGCATGCACAAGCATGCGTTCGTTCTTGCGTGAAAGGTGTGGCCTAAGATCGGATCAATAAGCTAGGCTTTTTTGAACGGTTTGGATCGAGTCGATGTGGACCCTATTATTATTATTATATATGTATATTTATATTATTTTATTGTATTTTTTATTTATCATGTGTTTTCTAATTAAAACTCATGGCTGTCTATTAAAATTAATAATTCATAAATTAAAAGGTGTTTTATAGAAATTATTATAGTAAATTATTTATTTTATTTTAAATTTACATTTCTTTTTATTTATATATATATTATTCATGTATTATTTAAAGATCTATAGGTTATGCTTTTGATCTAAACCATTCATCACTTAAGTTAGATTTTGTTTGCCATGTATCCAATTTTAGGATAAGTTATATGTGGGTCACACATCATAACTTTTTGTGTTGATTGATGATTCAGTCAATCCAATGATTGAATTAATTCGAAATTAATTATCAATAGTCTTAAAGGTCCTAAAGACTATTTGGATGTAATTTAGTGGTTGAATTGGAAATAGATAATTCGAATTGAGTGATCAAGTGTTGGGTCGCACAATGGGAGCATTGTGGCCCGGATGAACAGTGGATAGAGATAAATTGACCACCGTAGACGCAACGTTTTACCCAGTTTCTTACCCGAAGAGTCCAAAACTTACCTTCCCAACTTAGGCGTTGGACGTACGGACGAGCATGTGGACCAAAATACCCCTGCCTTCCTTTCAGCGGATTGGCTGGTGTGCGAAGACGAGCGATGAAGCTCCCGGAACGAGCTGTACGAACGGTTACGAGCTGTACGAGCGGTTGAAAAGATATCAAAAGTTACATGGCCCCACAGTTACCCGGTCTTTGTGACCTTATGAATAGATTGAATGGAAAATAAACGTTATGATGGGCTTACAAAATTTTTAAGTGAAAATCAATTTCCCGCAGCTATTTGTGGTCCGGTCCAGTTGATCTTTGGATACGATTTTTTATTTTTTGATAATACTATGAAATAATCTCAAAATATGGATGAACGTTGTGTATATAATAAATACATATGGGGCTATGTAACTTTGATTTATTTTGAACCGTTCGTACAACTCAGAGTTAAAGGACCGTCAGCGCTAGTCTTCGCACACCAGGGAAACGGACTGGCTACTCCCCTGCGACCGGCCATTGGCTGGTGGTCGGTGCTCTGTGGGATATGTGTTTCATCCATGCCGTCCATATATTTTTATAGGTAATTTTATTGTATAAAAGAAAAAATGAGGTATATATCAATCTCAAGTGGACCACAATGTTGAATGAACGTTGACCATTAAAAACGTTTTAAGGGACATAAAAATTTTGGATCAAACTAATATTTATTTTTTCCCTTAATCTGGTTCTTTATGACCTAATCAACATACTGGATGTCAAATAAACAGTACAGTGGACCTTAGGAGGATTTTAATGATGGATATCCAATCATTATTGTTTTCCTATGGTATGGTCCACCTAATATTTATATTCTTATAATTTTTTTGTATAAAGCCCTAAAATGATCCGTAAAAATGAATGAACAAAATGGATGAAACGCATACATTATATTGTGGCCCACAGACCACCGATCACCAGCACGGGCTGGTGTCAGGGGTAGTAGCCAATCCGTCTCCGCACAGCAGCCAATCCGCTTCCGAGATTAAGTTTTGGACTCTTCGACAAAAAAGAAACGGGGTGAAAAGTTGCGTCTACAGTTGTCAATTTCTCTGAAATTTAAGTACCAAAGTTGGTTATGTACGGTCTGATTTTTGTTAAAAAAAAAAAAATCAAATCAAATCATCTAAAGTGGGTTACACTTCATCCACTCATATTGCTGATAGTTTTCACATTTGCAGTGACAGACGGTGGTGGGCGTTAGTAGCGCTGTCAGGACAGTGATTTTGGTTGCAAGTACGAAGATTCTGTAATCGTGATCCTCCACACAAGTATATGGACAGCAAACTCGGTGTAGTTTGCACAAATGGAGTCCCTGTTTGAGATATCCAAACCATTGATTTTGTGGATTCCTTTCCTAAAAAATTGCCTAGATTTGTAAAAGCTATCAAAACGTGTCTTTTTTTAGATGAAGTAGTAAATTACATCAACGGTTCTGATCATTTTAGATGCTATCCACATGTGCAGCGGAAATGTGAGAAATGGGCTATCACAGCCTCTTCCATCAAATTTATTTTGGGAAATAAACAGGCGTTGAGATATCATGTTGCATTGGGACACTTGGATGCAACAATCACAAGATCCAGATCATACATTAGATACCATGTGCATTATCTTGAAAAAATCAAACTGATGGAATAATAAAATCAAACTGATGGATGACATATATGGAACACTGTGACCCCACATTCAACCTAAGTTTCTATGGTGCGCGTGGCTGGAATGTACGTACCCCATTGTTTCTTTTTGTGCAGTCCACTTGAGTTTTGAACAAGATTCGAATTTGGTGTCTAGGCCTATGGATGGTTTGGATGAAAGCTGGAGTGCACGTGAAGTTGTCACAAGTTCATCAATTGAAAATCAGCTGGTCCCCTCATCTTGTATGGGAATTATTTGTGTTGAATGTGGGCCGTTGACATTCATTTTAAAACATCAATTCTCCCATGTAGGGGTGGCCCATCTGCTGACGAAACCAGAAAATTTTAGTTGTCCTCTCCTGCGTCAGAGTGGCCCTGAATAAGGGCTTCACGTGATTCATACTAATAGAGTGCCAGTATGGGCAGGGCTCCCCGTTGAGGTTTTTGATAAAATCCATTTGGTGGGACACGTGTCAGATATCTAAACTATTCATCAGGTAGTCACTGCGAACATGTCCTGAATGGAAAATGAGCTAATTGTGCAGATCACAAAAAATGAGGGAGGAACTGGCAAAGTTCAATCACATGGCTGTCATCATCCAACGGTGGGAACCATCCTAACCTGGCACATGCCTTGGCCCTGGCCAATTAATACGTGTGTCCCACTATCAACGTGGCTTGGGTAGCCCGAGAAAAATATGCATCCTTGCATATGAAAATAGATATTTCTACAATCATTAATGGCCCATATTCAACACTTGCGTGTAGCTGGCTGGATGAGTACACTATTATGGCTTTTTGTGGCTGACAATTTTCAGTTAGTGACCCTGCGTGACACATGGCTCTGATTTCTGCGTTGCGACTTAATAACAGTGGGTTCCACAATTAATACGCCAGGTGTACAGTTCTAAGTGTCGGTATATCAAGCCAGGTGTGCAGTTCTAAGGGCCGGTATATCAAGCCTCATACGCATACAGAGTATCAAGTAAGGCAGAAGAGAGCTAACGTACGCAGCGGTCATCTCAAAACAGGTTCCAATGCCCAGAGTGTTTTCGGAAGAAGTTTTGGATCAACAAAACGTCCCAGTCTACTAGTCCTTATAACAGGATCGATGGAAAATGAAAATCACGGTAGGTCCAGATAGGTTTCAACATTGAGGGTAATTATCGTCGTTACTTCTTATAGTTTGCTACACTTTAGCGTTAGATCTTATTTATTTTTGAGCTTATACCATTAAAATGATATGAAAAAATGGATGAACGGTGTGGATAAAACCATAGATCATGGTGGGACCCTCAGAGCCTCAGTTTTTGCAGAGCCCGGGGCAGTACCCGATCAGCGTTTCCATTGGTCAATACACCTTCTCCTGAAAAAGTCTGTTACCTGTCTGTCTGAGCAACATCCCTTATCCCTTCGAATCACTAAACTACCGTTTTCATGGCTGTTATCAACAAAATTTAAAATTACTAATCTACCCTCTTATTACTATTACTGTTTGCGACAACCATTGATTATTATTTTATACACGGAATACCACTCCATTGCATGTGCCGATGCTGAGTAACTCTAAATTACTAAACTACCCTATATCAAAACAATCAGTGGGCCCACCATGTTGTTATGTAAATATGTCTGTCCACGTATAAAAACCCTTATCTGCATCGTACATCCGAAAATCAAAAAATAGAAGATGAGGACGCGTCCTGCCAATGGGAGAAATTTGCCTTCACTTTATCTCCGTGAGATGCACGTGATTAGCCGGTTTGATGTAATAAACATACCGTAGTAAGTCCACACACATTCCATCATATTTTTTAACCCGTGGTGTGGTTCACCTGAAATGTGGATCTAACTGATTATTAGCCTTGCTGATTATAATAGAGGATAGAACCTGATGGATGGAGTGGATTTTGCATACGCAACGTGGCTTGGCTCTTTATTTAACTCGTGCATATACCACATCCCGGTGGGTTGCACTTGATTAACATCTTTGACAAATTCATCTTCATTGTTCCCTGTAGAGTTTTTTTTTTTTTTAAAATCTCATGAACTAAATGGATGTTACATAAGTGGTGGGCCCAACAAGCTCATGCATTTTACCGTACATCCGAAAATCAACAATATAGAAAATTAGGATGCGTACAACCAGGCCATCCATCTATTTGACCGATGATTTTAGAGCATGATCCCAAAAGTTAGGGCAGATCAAAAGGTCATCATACTACAAACAGTGGGGACATTGATAGCCACCGTGGAGGACTTCTTGGGCCCACTTTGATGTTTACTTGCAATCGAGTTTGTTCATAATCCCACACGTTTTTACAAGATCCAATCCGTCCATCAGATACATCCCACCATGCAGATGTCCTTCACAAATAGTTGACTCTGTATGGGCTGCATTTTAGCCATCCTTCTCTAAGCCATCGTTTTCTTGGTAGCATTGTGGCTGTTTAATGAGTGACAAGTCTGGCTATTTAATAGATGCATCTGCACCTTGGGGCCCACCTTGTGGACAGCTTGGATCATACGCATGTGTGCTATGTTTCCACGTCGGATGGCATGTAAGTGGCTATCTTGTACACGCGTGTGCGCTTAACGGGACACCAGTTACCTACATCACATGGTTGGAAGAGCCTGTGCAGCAGAAATGTGAGTGGGTCCACCATAATGCTTGCATAACATTTCCTCCGTCCATCAGTTGCACCGGCTCATGTTAGGGCATGAGACCAAAAATCAGTCAGATCCAAATTTCAAATGGGACACACCATGGGAAAACGAGGGCATAGGAACGCCGACCATTGAAACATTATGGGGTGCATTGAAGTTCTGAATTAGTACGATAGGTGCTTTCCCTTCCTCCGGGTAGCGGTCACCTTGCCAACTGGTTGTATGGCATATAAATGTCAGGGTGGACCCCACCTTGCGATCATGGTGTGACCAACTTGAGTTTATGATTGGTCTGATTTTTTGGATTCACCTCCTAACATGATCCGTAGCAAATGATGAAGCGGAGTGGATGTCACACAAACATTTCTATCGCTCCACTGAGATTTTTCTTACCTGATAGATGCAGCTTTCTTTTATACTTTTGCCTTTTGGTGGTAATAAGGAGTCCGGGCATGCATCGGGCCGATCTTCTTATCGGATCGGCCAGCGCAAGATAAAGCCTCATCCCGAATATCTTGGGATAAGATCCCCGACCACGAAGCTCACGGCGGACGAAGACTGGAGATAAGCACGATCCTTTCTCCGTGATACCAGGAGAGGATCCCGCACACGATATCGGGAGAAGAATCCTCGTGCGATTAAATGCTCCAGCTATAAAAGAAGAACCTCCATCGTCTTGTGAGGTAGGGCAAAAATTCTTTCTCAAAACCCTCAATACATTTAGACCCAAACTAGGCTGACTTTGGCATCGGAGGGTCCCCGCTCAAGCCGGGGTCTCCTTTGTCCTCTTTCCGTGCGGGTATACGAAGGTCTAAGAGGACGAACTGGATATTTACATCAACGGTTTGGCGCCTCTGTGGGAACCGTACAAAAAGCCATCTCATATTTCTCATATTGAATTCCATGGTGATGACTAGAAGGACGGTCCCGAAGAAGATTTGAACGAGATTGCGATTACAGGCAGCGGGTCCGGTCGCAGTCCCCGCAGCCCAGAACCCACCTAACAACCGCCAACGAGGAACAACCAGAACAAGCAACAATCAGCGGGGTCGCAACAATGGGCGGTTGGACCAGGAGGTTCAAGAAATCCGGTCTGATATGAATATGATGAAGCAGATGCTGGAACGAATGTATCAGCAGCAAATGCAGCCACTCCCGCATCCTCAAGGGGAGACAACGTACGTACCGACTGCGGTGGTTGATCCTCAACCTTCCGCGCCGTAGTCTTTCTGGCCGAGCCAACCCCAAGGCGAATTAGAACCATCTCCAGCGCAGTCGGCCAATGCTTCCCTGCCCCCGACCGATCTTCGACACGAGATAAAGCGAAGAAGGCGCATCCGCCCTTCCATGGAAGGCACGGCAGAGAGCAGTGAACCTTGGAAAGCCGATATTCAAAATTTTAAAAGAGAAGTGCGGGAAGAAATGGCGAAAGAGATGGCGGACATGAAGCACGGCCGGAATACGTATTCGACCAGATCCGAAGCAAAGGCGTCCCCCTTTGTGGACTCGGTAATGAAGGCTCGGTTGCCCGAGAGGTTTCGCTTACCTCAAATCACTCCTTTTACCGGCAAGACCGACCCGACGGAGCATATCGAATGCTTCAGAACCTATATGGAGCTCCACGATGCCTCGAATGCAGTGATGTGTCGGGCCTTTTCTCTTACATTGACCGATGTAGCTCGGCTGTGGTTCAAACAGTTGAAACCGAAGTCCATCAGCTCATTCGTTGAGCTAAGCGACGCCTTCCTCACCAACTTCATCGGTGGAAAAAAGAAATTGAAGCCCCCTGCACATCTGAACAACATAGTTCAAAAGCAGGGAGAGCTATTGAAAGATTATATCAAGCGTTTCAATTTCGAATCCCTTCAGGTTCGAAAATATTCAGAAGAAACGGCTCTCAATGCGCTCATGCAAGGAGTTAGAGATAATCCGTTCCTGGCATCTCTAGACAAAACTCCGCCCGATACTCTGGCAAAATTTATAGCACGGTCGGATAAGTATGCAAACGCCGAAGAAACGCGAATTCTGCGTGAAACCAAAACTTTGGTCAAAGAGTCGGCCAAAAGGAAGCCGACTCGAGGAAGGAAACGCAAGGATGATCAAGCGCATGATGAGCGAAGGTGGCAAACGGCCGGATCGAAGATTTTCCACATATACCCCCTGAACAGACTCAGGAACAGGTATTGATGGAGATCAAAAGCGAAGGCTTTGTTAACTGGCCCGAAGCTCAGGAGTAATCTTAATCGGCGGGACAAGGATAAATCCTGCCATTATCACCGTGATCACGGGCATAACACAAGTGATTGCCGTCACACCTAAAGGAAGAGATCGAACGACTCATAAAGGACGGCCGACTCAAAGAACATGTGGTTAAAGCCGGGGTAGCTGAGGGACGTCCGACCGAGAGTCAACCTATGGAAGAAATCCGGACAATTGTTGGCGGTCCGCGAGGTGGGGGCGACTCAAACAATGCCCGAAGGAATCATGCGAGAAAACTTAGTCAGCCTGAGTCCGAACTTATGATTATAGATCGGCAACCAAAGGAGAAGAAAAGGGAAAGATATTGCATTTCGTTCACAGAGGAAGATGCCCGAGGTATCTATCACTACCAAGATGACTCATTGATTGTCACCCTGACTATCGCTAACCGAAAAGTGTTCCTGATACTCGTCGATATGGGGTCATCTGCAGACGTGTTGTTTACTCGGGCGTTCGACAAAATGAGGATCGAACGATCCATGCTACGCCCGATTCGGACCCGTTAATCGGTTTTTTCGGAGGACAAGTACGCCCGAAGGGATTGTCTCGTTACCACTCACCGCTGGTAGTGCCCACATCAGACGACGATGATGATTGAATTCTTGGTCGTCGATCACCCCTGGATACAACGCGATACTCGGCCGACCTTCATTGAGTCTCCTCCAGGCCGTGGTATCCACATACCATCTTTCATGAAATTCCCGACCGAGTCGGGAGTAGGAATTGTCAAAGGAGACCAACAGCAAGATGCGAGGCGTTGTTACATGATAGGTGTAAAGGGAGCCGCCGACACAAGTCCGATCAACATATCAACGATCGAATCATTAGACCCTCGGGCGAGAGTCATGAACAAGGGCAGCGGCCGAAGATCTTATCTCGATCCCCTTTGTCGAGACGGATGGATCCAAGACGGTGCAAATTGGCTCGTCTTTGTCCCCCTTGAAAGAAAAGCTGATAGCCCTGCTCCGTAGGTACGCCGACGTATTTGCCTGGTGTCATGAAGATATGCTCGAGATCGACTCCTCCGTGATGACTCACCGACTCAACATCGATCCGTCATATCGACCGATCCGACAGAAGCGACGACCGCTCGGCCCTGAACGATACGCCATCATTGAAGAAGAAGTCAACAAACTCCTCCAGGCTAACTGCATAGAAGAAATACACTATCCAGAATGGGTCGCGAATGTCGTGCTTGTAAAGAAATCCAACGGGAAGTGGCGAGTCTGTATTGACTATACTGACTTAAATAAAACCTGCCCGATGGATAGCTTTCCGCTTCCGAGGATAGACCAGCTAGTAGATAGTACCGCCGGATATGAGCTCCTTAGCTTCATGGATGCATATTCAGGGTATAATCAAATTGTAATGCATCAAACAGATAAATCAAAGACTACCTTTGTCACCAACAAAGGCCTTTATTGTTACCGAGTGATGCCATTTGGTCTGAAGAATGCCGGCGCAACTTATCAAAGATTAGTTAACAAAATCTTTGCTCGGCTTATAGGCCGAACCATAGAAGTATACATTGACGACATGCTCGTCAAAAGTATACTCGCGGCAGATCATGTGAATGATTTGGAAGAAATGTTTCTCATCCTACGGAAGTTTCGGATGAAGCTGAATCCGAGTAAATGTGCTTTTGGGGTGGGCTCTGGAAAGTTTCTCGGTTTCTTGGTTAGTCAGCGAGGAATAGAGGCAAACCCTGAGAAGATAAAGGCTTTGATTGATATGGAATCTCCTAAAACCATTAAGGACATCCAAAGATTGACTGGACGAGTCGCTGCACTTAATCGGTTCCTGTCCAGAGCCACGGATAAATGTCTCCCTTTCTTCAAACAGTTGAAAGGAAGACAAACAATGGGTTGGACGGAAGAATGTGAAGCGGCATTCCAACAATTAAAATCATATCTCGGTTCTCCACCTCTCTTATCAAAACCCGAATCAGGGGAGTCCCTGCTCCTTTACCTAGCAGTATCCGAGGCAGCGGTTAGCTCGGCTTTGATACGAGAATCCGAAGGAAAGCAACTGCCGGTTTATTACGTCAGCAAAGCGTTATTGCCAGCAGAAACGAGATACCCAAGCTTGGAAAAAGTGGCCTTGGCTTTAATAACTTCCTCTCGCCGACTCAGGCCGTATTTCCATGCCCATACCATCATCGTGATGACCGATCTTCCGCTTCGCCAGGTATTACAGAAACCAGAAGCTTCCGGCCGACTCACGAAGTGGGCTATCGAACTGAGTGAGTTTGACATTCAATACAGACCGAAGGTAGCAATCAAAGGGCAAGCCGTAGCTGATTTTATTGCCGAGGGAACACCACCAACCGAACTCCCGGTCAACGATAGGTCAAAGGATGTTGCAGTTCCAACAACAACCGCTCCCGACCCCACCCTGCCCTATTCCCTGGAAACTGTTTGTCGACGGTTCTTCCAACTCGAAGGTAAGTGGGGCTGGGGTTGTGCTGGAACCCGATCATACCTATATACAGGATGCCTTACGACTTGGATTCCAAGCGTCGAACAATACAGAATATGAAGCGTTGTTACTCGACCTCCGACTCGCCGCTAGCATGGGAGTCACGCACCTAAGTGTTTTCAGCGATTCTCAGTTGGTTGTTAATCAAGTTACCGGTGTATACCAGACACGGAAAGACCAATTAAGAGCATACATGGAGAAAGCAAAAGAACTTATCAATGGATTTCAACTCTTTAGTGTCACTCGGATCCCTCGGACAGAAAACGACAAAGCCGATTTATTAGCAAAGCTCGCCTCCGCCGATGAAGAGGATATAACCAGGTCCGTCCTTATCGAATACGTCGATAAGCCGAGTATAAATGAACCAATTAGCGAGGCCGTCAATACGATCGACTCGGAACCATCCTGGATCGATCCAATCCGCCAATACCTTGACAAGGGAAAGCTGCCTGAAGATTGTGCCGAGGCTCGACGAGTTAAGATCCGAGCCTCCCGTTACACCATACTCAATGGAACCCTCTATAAGAAAGGTTACTACGCTCCGTTGCTGCGGTGCCTCAAACCCAGTGAGGCGAACTATGTACTACGTGAAATTCATGAAGGAATCTGTGGAAACCACTCGGGAGGGCGATCTCTCGCCCACAAGGTCCTATGACAGGGATATTACTGGCCCACTATCCAATACGACGCTCGCAAGCTCGTCCAAAAATGCGACAAATGTCAACGGTTCGCGGCAATTCCGAGGCAAGCCCCCGAGGCACTGACGCCGATGACTGGTCCCTGGCCCTTCGCACAGTGGGGCGTCGACATCATAGGTCCACTCCCTATGGGAAAAGGTCAGACCAAGTTTGCTGTGGTAGCAGTGGATTATTTCACGAAGTGGGCCGAGGCAGAACCATTAGCTAAAATAACCGAGCAGAAGATCACCGAGTTTGTGTGGAAAAATATTATCTGCCGATTCGGAGTACCCCGTACCATTATTACAGACAATGAAAGGCAATTTGATAGTAGGAGCTTTCGCGAGATGTGCAACAACCTCGGAATCAGAAATGTCTATTCTTCACCTCATCATCCTCAAACTAACGGACAAGTTGAGGCGGTTAACAAGATTATCAAGCAGCATCTTCGGACCAAGCTTGACCGGGCCAAAGGAGCTTGGGTCGAAGAGCTCCCGAAAATTCTTTGGGCTTACCGAACTACAGCTCGAACCGCCACGGGAGAAACTCCCTTTTCACTCGCGTATGGCTCGGAAGCCGTCACTCCCGTTGAAATCGGATTACCTTCGGCTCGAGTCACTTCGTTCAATGTGGAAGAAAATGAAGAACTCCTTACACTCGGGCTCGACCTTCTGGACGAATAAAGGGAAGTGGGGCGGCTGCGCACGGAGGCACGACAACGACAAGTGGCTCGGTTCTACAATACCCGAGTTAAGATCAGGAGGTTTCGAATGGGAGATATGGTTCTCCGAAAAGTATTTTCCAATACCAAGGAATTTGGATCGGGTACGTTGGGACCCAATTGGGAAGGACCCTATATCGTCTCGGGCACCATCCGACCAGGAACGTATCGGCTAGAAGATCTAAACGGACAATCATTGCCTCATCCTTGGAACGCTGAGCACCTCAAGATTTACTATCCTTAGCTCGGTACTCAATGTTTAAAGACTCTGAACTAAGAAAGATTAAAGCTAAGTCAAATGAATAAAACTAAGCGTTTTCTTTCATTCATCAACCACATGCGAGTACAACATGTGAATACATCGATTTAAAAAAAAAAAAAACACAAGGGGCCCTGGTTACTGTCCTCCGGTAGGAACGGTACCCGAAGCATTCTCGCATGTACCGGCCTCATCCCCAGCAGTGACTTCAGCGGCGGCGTCCGGATTCTCGGATTCTGAGGCTCCTCCTCCCTCGATTTCTGAGAGATCAAGGTCAGGAAAAGATTTCTTTATGTCTTTGACACATTCCAGATATCCGCTTTGGAACAAGCGATCCCTCTCATCCTCGAACTCCGCTGATTCGAGGAAAGCTTGGACGGCTTGGTCCCTAACCTTCTCGGCCTCCCGAATCTTCTCGTTGCCTGCTGAATATGCTTCGCCGCCTCAAGCTTGACCCGAGCCAAGTCATCTGCACAAGAAGCATGGGCTGCGAGAACTCGTCGGTTCTCTTCTTGACTCACGAAAGGAGAGCCGATACCCGAGTAACCTCGGCTTGCGCTTCATCAAGGGCTCTCTGAGAAAGCCGCCTCTGCTGCGTCTTGGCGACTTTCCTAGCAAGGGCCGCCGCCCATCGTAACGCGGCCCGAGTTTCGGCATCCTCGCGTCGCCCTTCGGCTTTCGACAGAACTGCAGCAGATGAGTCGAAGATAACTCTTTGCTTGCCTTAATCAAGCAGAGGAGCGAGTTCAAAAAGTACCCTTGCGCTGCATGGCCAACGGTTTGCGATGAAGGAGCGTTGTAGAGGCGATGAACTCTTTTCGCTCCCATGGGCTAAGGCCCAGGGAACCATCCCCGACACCACTTTCCGCAGGACGGACGGCCCTTTTTGGTTCGTTTCCTCCCCTCTGGAGGATGCGGTCCTCGTCTCTTTCTTTCCCTCTGGAAGACGCAGCCCTAGTCTCTTCCTCCCGTCTCGGAATATCCGTCGCAACGTGTCCCGAGTCGGGCGCGCCCGAGGTTCCGAGGCTGCGGCCACCGTTGCTTCTACCCTTTCTTCCGGGTCAGAAATTACGACGACAAGGGCAGAAGAACTCGCAAGCTCCTTCTCCTTCCGCACCACTCTTGGTCTTTTCGGCGGCCGAGGCTCCGGCAGGAAGAACAGATCGCGGAGGAGCCTTTAACTTCGAAACCGCCCTAAGAGGAGGACGAGCTCCAGTCATTTCCGAGGGGGCCGATTCGGGAACAATCTTAAGATGAGGTCGAGCTTCGGGCAAATCTAAAAATAATAATAATAAAAAATGAAGTAAGTCAGGAAAAATTCAGAAGGTACATGAAGATACATTTTTCCATTACCTGTGACGGCCGAGTCTAGACCTGCGAGATGAAGACGCTCCGGCTGTAAGAGCACCTTCCAGGACCTATCTGCCGGATCCAACGTCCTTAACTCTTTGATCCGAGCTGAAGCACTGGAGCCGAGCTTTTGCAGCTTCTTCGGAATATCTGCCAGACACAAGCCCGTCAGACTCAGATTATTAAAAAAATAAAGAAGGGCAAGAGAGAAGACCCAAGTCACCTGCTCTCTGGAACGCCCGAGGAACACGAGCCTCGTAGGACCCGGACTCAGCCGTCTCCCAGCGACCACAGGCCCAAAACCAACGTTCTTTCCAATGTTTGTTGGAAGTGGGAGGGTCAGTTATTAGGGAGCCGCCTTCGCCCCGCCAAGCAACGAAGACATAAAAGCCGGGGTAGTTCGGATTCACGCACACTTGGTATAAGTGGAGAAATTCGTCGACTGTTAGCGGTGGCTGTTCCATCTCAGCCCACAACACCGCACACCCGAATAGGTTCCTCCACCCATTCGGAACTATTTGCCCGGGAACGACGAGATAAAACTACCCGGACAATGGCCTGAAGGGGCCGACGCAAGCCGCATTGCATCGAGACTTGGTAGATTGCGACCGCACCAGGAGGATGATCCGGCAAGTCATTCGGACGGGGGAGATAAGTGATAACCGACTCGGGGATGTGATACCCAATTCGGATTCTGTCTAAATCCGCCTCAGTTAAAACTGAAGGAACCGGGCCGCTTAGATCATCCCCCGATCCTTCTCCTTCAGACTCGGCGTGTGCCGACTCATCAACAGGAACCGGCCCAGAGGTTCCCTCGGCCATCAACATTTCCTCTTCCTCCTCCTCTTCTTCCTCCATGCCCCTTGGAAGATTAGGCCTTCCCGGGGGGGTTATTAAAGACGACCCACCACGAGAAGGATCAACGGAGGCAGGGCACTCCGCTGGAGCTTCATTGACCCTCTCGGAAAGAAAAGCAGCGTTCGCATCAACTGCTATCTCTGTCAGTAAGGAAGGCGATTCCGCAACATTCCAAAAACGTTGCGCTTCGCCTTCATCTCCGGAAACTCCCTCCTGGGGACTTCGAGAACCTCTAGCCGCCATTATCACTAAATAAAGAGGAAGGGGAGACTCACCGGAGGGAGGAAGGAAAACGGAAATGGCGAAAGGAGCCGCTGACAGTTAAGAAAGAGGAAAGGGAGAAGACGAAAGACCGAAAAAGCTCCAAAGGAAAAGCAAAGCGGGAATGGCAGTAGAAGTTCGAAATGCGGGACCCCCACCATTTTATAAGATTGCCATGTAGCGGAAGCAATTAATGGGGAAATGATTCGACGCCTGCATCGACTCCCCCACTCGACACGTGGCGCACGTCGACTGACGACAATAATGCCCTTGCTACGTGTCCAACCCTCATTGGCGGGGTGAGCGATTTGACGGCTGTCGGCGCATGCAGAAACCGAACCGTCTCCCGTCAAAGGCGACACCGAATGCATTAAATGACTACTTATTGTCTCGGACTGAGCTATGAACCGACTCAAAACTCGCTACTCTTAAGTGTCATACGAAACACACGGAGTAAGGGGGCTTCTTGTTGGGGACAAAAGATATGGAGTTCGGAGACTCGGACTTTATGCCTCGGGTCGCCAAAGGATGTGTCGAATCCAAGGCATGGTTCTGAACCGAGACAGAAGTTGAGTCGGTTCGGACGACACATCGGCAATCCGGGCATGCATCGGGCCGATCTTCTTATCGGATCGGCCACTCAAGATAAAGCCTCATCCCGAATATCTTGGGATAAGATCCCCGACCCAAGCTCACGGGATCGGACGAAGATGGAGATAGGCACGATCCTTTCTCCGTGATACCGGAGAGGATCCCGCACACGATATCGGGAGGAGAATCCTCGTACGATTAAATTTGACATTCAATACAGACCGAAGATAGCAATCAAAGGGTAAAAATTCTTTCTCAAAACCCCTCAATACATTTAGACCCAGAATCCAGGCCTGACTTTGGCATCGGAGGGTCCCCTGCTCAAGCCAGGGTCTGATTGGTCTGATTTTTTGGATTCACCTCCTAACATGATCCGTAGCAAATGATGAAGCGGAGTGGATGTCACACAAACATTTCTATCGCTCCACTGAGATTTTTCTTACCTGATAGATGCAGCTTTCTTTTATACTTTTGCCTTTTGGTGGTAATAAGGAGTGCAGAAAGGGGAGTGCATTTATCAACTAGGATGGTCGTTTCTGTTAAAGGCAAATGTCATATACAGCCTTTCTTTTTGTCTACTTTTGAGTGTTAGAATTCGATTGAGAGACAGATTTGGTGTGGGGGTTAGGAAACGGGGACGGTCTACTCCCGTGCCACCAGCCAATGGCCGGTGGTCGGTGCTCTATGGGCCACACCATGATGTATGTGTTCCATCTATGTCGTCCATCTATTTTTCTGAATCATTTTACATTATGAGACCAAAAATGAGTTATATCCTAATCTCAACTGGACCACATTACAGAAAACAGTGTTGAATGAACATCGGTTATTATAAACTTTTTGGGGGCTATAAAAGTTTTGGATCAAGCTATAGGTTTCATCCCTGCAGTCCATTCATCTTGCCAGATCATTTTAGGTATGGGCTTAAAAATGAGGTAGATCCAAGACTCAAGTGGACCACGCCACTAGAAGCAATGGTGATAATAACACCCACTATTGAAATCTTGCTGCAGTCATCATGTTTATTTGTTATTCAACCTGTTAATAAGGACACATAGACATGGATGAAAGAATGGAAAACACAAAATCAGCATGTCAAAACTTCTGTAGCTCCTAGGTAGTTTTTAACAGTGGGCGTGCATGTCCACTCCGTGGTCCACTTAATGTCTCATTTTTGGGCTCAACATCATGGTGGGTCCCACGGATCTTCCTGTACTCAATCCGCATCCATGACCCACCATGTTGTATGTGTTTTATCTGCGCCGTTCTTCTGTACTTTTGCCGTCTTGTCTCAGGCCACGGACCTATACTTGAGGTGGATACGGACGACACCACGGAAGCAGTGGGAAATGATGTCCAGCGTTGAAACCTCCCTAGGGTCCACCGAGATGTTTATTTGCCATCCAACCCGTTTTAGTAAGGTTGTTTGGGACTTGAATAAGAACAAAACACAAATATCAGCTTGATCCAAAACTTCTGTGGCCCTAAAAAAGGTTTTAATGGTGGACTTCAATCCCTACTGTTTCATGTGGTGTGGTAAGCACGAGCTTTACATCTACCTTGTGCTTGGGGTGACTATGTAAACTAGCTTGCAAAACGGATGAATAGATTTGATTTAACATATATATATAATAGTGGGCCCCACAAAGCCTAGGCCTGCACGAATCCTGATTGCAGCTTGCAATTGGACGCGGATTGGCCACTGACGCTGACAGGGCGAGGTTTGGGCGTATCCCTAACTTTAGGGATGGCTGTGATGTGTGTGACTTGCATCCACACCGTCCATCCATTTTGACAGATGATTTTATTTCATGTTCCAAAACATGAAGCAAATCAAAATCTTAGTTGAACCATACCACAGGAAACAGTCGTGATTGAATCTTCACCATTAAAAAATTCATGGATCATCCGAATGTTTATTTTCCATCCAACCCGTTGATAAGGTCGCAAAGACTTGGATGAAGAGACCATACAAATATCAGCTTAATCTAGAACTTTTGCAGCCGACGAGATGTTTTTAATGGTCGATTAATACTGTTTCCTGTATTATGATCCGCTGAGATTTGGATTTACTTCATTTTTGGGATCTTGACCTAAAATGAGTTTTCAAAAGGTATGGATGGCGTGGCTATAGGAACATATACTACGGTAGGCCCCACGGAACAGGGTGGGACTCTGAGGGCCCTCTGTGATTGATGGTTTTATCCAGGCCGCCCATCTTTTTTTCCATATTATTTTAAACATTCAATCACTATTGTTTTCCTGAGGTGTGATCCACCTTTGATTTAGATCTGCCTCAATTTTGGGATCAACCCCTAAAATGATCTGAAACAATGGATGGACGGTGTGGATAAAACATATACACTATTGTAGGGCCCACGGAGCACCGACCAGCAGCGTCAGTAGCCAATCCATGTCCCTTTCGTACATCTCAGTGGATAACAAGTCGCAGTTCACCATCACACATGCATGGATATACTTGAGTATCACATCTAATCCATCCAAAAGGTGAGGTCCACCATGAAAATGACCTGATGCAAAAATAAGGCTAATCCGCAGGGCCAAACTTGTGCGTTTAATGGGACCGACCTTCATCCTTCATTATTTTCTAAAAGATCTGGCTTCTGAATCAGCCTGATTTTTTAACCAGTCAATTTTGATGCAGGTCCCCACCTTTTGGATGGATCTGATGTCACACATAATGGAAACATTGGCATATTTGGGTATGGTGGACGGTAAGTTACCGAACATTGAGGGTGTATATATGTGTACTGAGGCATCATGTTTCTTGCTTCCAAAACGAAACTAGAAGCAACGTCCAGCTTGGCGTTTTCCCTGAGTCCACATGCACCTCTCTACACACACCTCACAGCCACATATGCCTACCGAGTATTTCAATTGGAAATCAAAGCCGTTAATCAGGTGGAAAACCCTTTAGGTGATTTTTTCGAAAGTCAGTGAGCCCACCCATTAAGGTAGTCGCAAGCGCATTATTAAATATCAACGGTTGGCTACGTTTTGTTAAACTGCCCATTGTTTTCGTGCATGCGTGGCCAACATATCTCTTCACCAATCTGATTTTTTCACACGTCATCTATGAGATGGGGCCCACTATATATATGGATCAGATGTCCAAACACGTATATTTCTTTAATGATTAGTTCCAGGCGGACGCGGATTGCGTACTACCCCGGCCGTCCCTAGCTCCGAACGGGCAGTTCTGCGGGCGGGCCCACCGTGATGTATCTGTACATCCAAACCGTCAATCCCATTTCTCATATTATTTTAAGGCATGAAAACAAAAACGAGGTATATTCAACGCTCAAGTGGACCACACCAAATGATAAGCTTGATTGCATTAAAATGCACAAAGCATTAAACGTCAGTAGCATTAAATGCAAGAGTCATCTATAGTGTGTTTCATTTGATCGTTGGATCTGCTTTATTTTTGTTTTGATGACTTAAAATAATCTAGGAAAAGGGATAAATAGTTTGGATGTACAGATACATCACAGTGGACCCGCCCACAGAACTGCCCGTTCGGAGCTAGGGTGGGCTCTATAAATGTTTCAACGGTGGGTGTTAGTGCTCCGACGGTTTTCTGTGATGGGTCCACTTGAAATTAGTTCTATTTTATTGTCTTTTTAATGCCATAAAATGATTTATAAAATTGTTTGATGGTATGGATACAACACATGCATCATGGTGGGTCCATAGAGCTTGGTGACGTCACTTCAGTAGCAATTTGGCTACTGGCCTTGTCAGTATCCAATCCGCGCTCCGTCGGAGCCTTGTAGGGTCCACCGAGAGGTTTCTAACTGAATCCATTCCATCCATCTACTTAAAAATAAAATAACGAAAATTAAGAATACTCAACACTCAATTGAGACACACCAACAAAACAGTAACAAGAACATAAAATAACAATGAATTGCAATACGGCGTATTACCGTTTCCAATCAGAAACGGCCCTCCTAAATCAAAATCTCACCTATTTGAGGAGCCCCGTATGGAGCACCGTACGGGTCTCATCAGATCAACGGTCCTAAATGGTTAGAACACAATCCCCACACAGGTATGGTCACTGTGGGAGTTACATGATCTCGGCTGTCAATGACGCTTCATACTCATGCACTTAGAAATGGTACACAAGACATGAATTAACTCAAGCTAAACTAATTAAAATTGTGGAACGTACTGTAGTTAAGTTACAATCTAAAAATCAGATTGGCTGAAAATCCTAAACCTTTATTAACGGACACGCAGTTTTAAAATAAGGTTATTGGATATTTTTCATTCTTGACCGTACAATAAATATACATCAATCTAATAGCTGAATCACCCAAAAAACGAACTTGTGGTTCACAGTATATCATATTTTGGATGGTTTAGTTTGAATAACTTACATGCATCGTATGCTATTTCGCACTAACATCCAACTGGCCGTGTATCATCCATCATAGTCTGGCAGTGTGTCAAAACATTTCCCTGGGTCACCGTTGATTTGGCAGCGCCACGTGGCATGAGTACCGGACATGCTTGTCATTTAGGAAAAGACAAACACCCCTGCTCCTACCGTATTTTATTCCAGCCAAAAGAAGATGCCCATATTCGAAGTACAAGCGTACAGGAGGGAGATATTTCGGGCATTGTACGGTTCATAAGCAGCACACAACTGCCACCAGCAGAGGAGATATTTGATACTCTGGCATGGTACGCCTCTATGAATGCACGCCACTGTCACCAGCAGAACAGATATTTGATACTCTGGCATTGTACAAGCCACGGTCGCTGAATCACGATCCCAAAATCAGATGGTCAGGCCCACCTCCGATTCATGAATCGAATGAGTAATGATCACATACAGTGGAATGCATGGTAATTGCGATACGGTCGAGCTACATGGGGCCGCTTTCATCCAAACCGTCCATAGGCCTAGACCCCAAATTCCAATTTTGTTCCAAACTCAAGTGGACCGCTCAAAAAGGAACAATGGGGTACGAACATTCCGGCCACGCCCACCGTAGAAACTTTCAGATTGAATGTGGGGCTACCAGTGTTCCATATATGCCATCCATCAGTTTGATTTTATTATTCCACCAGTTTGATTTTTTCAAACTAACACATGAAATGTATATGCATGACGCGCATGCATTTTCACCTTCTGCATGTTCGGCTGCAGGTTTTTCTTGCATTTATGGGTTTGTGGTATGGATTGGTCTGTGGCCAGAGTTTGATGATCCTAACCGTTGTTGATGGCTAGTTGTAGTGATATGCTTGCTGCATCTAAAGCTCGATATCTCTTGACCACCTATCAGGGTTTGGATTTTTCTGATTCTGGTAACCAGCTGTACGGTCATCCATATCCCCAACTGTTTGATCATGGAATCATGGGCCCACTTTGAAATCCAAATCGTGGACATTATGATAACCAGGATGGTGTACAGAACTAATCAGCTACAACATCTCCCCACCAACATACCACTTGCTATTCCGTTCAATCGAATAGAATCCCTATTCCATTGCATTTGGTTGGCTATTCAATAGGCCCTAGAGACCCTAAGACGGTAATCAAGCCATTCTAAAAGGATTTGACGGTCAAATCTTTGAAGATAGTCCGACAATTAGAAGTTAGAATCCCATGTTATGGCCCACCTAAACTTTGGATCTATCTAATATTTGGTACAAACCTTGATTGGGACCTAAAATATGAATGGATGGAGTGGATTTTACTGTGAATCACTATGTACCCCAAAAAAGTGTCGTGTGTGCACTAGGAATAGTGCACCCGCAGTTCACTGAACCCACCTCACGGCCAAACCGAGTCTGACCCGCGTTTGACTGAAAAAGAGAGATTCTCTCTCTTTCTTTCGCCGTTCCCACCCAGATGCGTTTTAAAACAAATGATCGCTGCTGTGATGGGTGTGGCCCACCATCATGGGTCACTATGATTATCCGAGCCATCCATCGTACTTCGGACGAGCTTCCGACCAAAAAAAAAAAGCAACTTTCGCACGTTAAATACCACGTGCGTACGAACAAAACTCGACGCAAATAGCTGTCCGGGGCCTTTTAATTTCCGAAAACAGAAGCCATTCCCCCTCCTCTGCAAATAGATGGCAATTCAATTACACTTCCCTCCCTCAATCTCGACCCTCCAGCACAACGAATCTCAGCCGTCCATTCAAACTTAGCTCGTGATAGGGACAAAAGGGAGAAATCCGGAGAGAATATTACCGCTTTGCGGTGCTGGCAATCTGCCCAGCCAGGATTCCTGAAATCCAAACTATATGCTCTGTAAAATACCAACTACGCATAGAAACTTGCGGGAACGTTTCTGATGGAAAGCAGAGAGAATCTTTCCGTTTTCGTGCTAGGATTTGAAGCATTAAGGAGATGAGATTCGCGTGCTGTTTGGGTTGCCGATAAAGTATCATAATCAGGGACTCCTCTCTCATCATAAACTGGAATACACAAGCCTCCTAAGCACAATCTAGACCATTTAGAAGATTTAGATCGCCAGATAAATTGGTTGATGGAAATTCACCATGGATGGAACGGTCATCTTCTTCGTAAGCCAAAAAAGACCCATCTGCTAGGATGGACCCGATTTGTAGATTGGAAACGGTAGACTGATGAGTCACGACCACTAAGGGCCATTGGAAACATCAGATTCAAACTATGCAGCTAAATTCATGGGTTTAAATCAACAACCTTACAAACAATAGCAAGAAGAATAATGAGTTACACCAGACCGAGTGTAACTAATCTCTCGATTATTTGGGATAAAGGCTTCTAGAAATAGGCTAATATATGCTCTGCCAAGAAAGCCAGCGAGTCCGCCTGATGAACGGCCGTGGATTGCTTATTTTCGTTTAACGTATGGCTTGGATGCCAGGTAGGGGCCTTCAATGGGACAGTCTGACCGGTTGGCTTTTCAGGCACGGCCCGCTTATGGCCGTATAATACTAGGCCCAAAGGCCAGGCCGGCGTACAATTCAAGCCTGTTTATCCACTCCGTCCGTTCATCTTGACATATCATTTTTTATTTATCACGGTACCCAAAAAAAAAAGAGTCACGGTTATAGTCGAAAACCTCTTGGAGCCACAGGTCAGATAGCAAATAAACATCACCGTCGGCCCTAGGAAGGTTTCAACGGTGGGTGTCATTGTCACTATTGCTTCCAACGGTGTGGTTCACTCAAGCTTTCGATGTGACTCCTATTTTGTGCTCTCCAATGGAATGATATGTCATATTGGATGGATGGCGTGGATAAAATATACATCGATCACAGTAGGCCCCACAAAGCCCTTCCTGGGCCAGCCGTCTCTTGCTAGATCCTGGTGGGAGTATACAAGTAGTGCCCAATCCACGCTTGATTTATATACTGCGGTTGACCTTGATCGATAATCAATAGTTCCACATGTCCTTTGGATATATGGCTCTACTACAGTAAGGTTTTTCTGAGTTGTGTCACGGGTCATGTGCCTATGACCGGTGGCCACCAACATCCCCAGTGACCGGATTCTGTGGGGGCCACCGTGAGATGAATCTTCAAAACTAATGAATAAAACACACACGGCACCAATGCAGTAACACCACCCAATCCGCTTCCGAATAGGAGAGGTTATGGCTCATTTTTTCTGTATTGAACAAGTGGTAGAATAGGTTTATCTAAACCATTCAATTCATTGAGCAGCTAGAGATTGTGAATGGTTTATCCAACTAAACTCACATTGAACAAAAATTATAACTATTCATAATACGTTGATATAGAATCATTAAAATCTTCTTTGTCCCATGACAGTTGTAATTTCTAATACGGACAATTTATGATATCTACTCTGAATGAACAATTCAAATCTTCGTACACATGTGCTGCATGCACAATATCAGACTTTCCACTGGAACTCGCTAGTTTCGATATTACTGCGTATGCACATTTGGTTAGGTACTCTACCTAGTACACTTAGTAGGAGATATGTCAATCGAGGCCATCCATTTAGTGGTCTCTATCATGGATGGCTCATGTTTCCAAAAACACAGTATTTTACAATATTCTCCCTCACTTTTATGCAATTTGTGGTTACGATGTTTGACAGTTAATTATCCATCACTTTTATGCAATTTGTGGTTATGATGTTTTACGTTAATTATTTTCATTGTGTACAACACTTTGAGGACCACGTGTCATATGGCTAGAATCACCTTATCCATGTATTTCCAAATGTTTTCTATCCACAGGATGGCCTGATTAATATACGTGGCTAGATGGATGGCCTCGATTAATACATGACATTGCCACGTGTGCTGTGCAGAGTAAGCTCGACCTTATGCCTAGATGCACCTTTAACTAATGTTATATCTGGCCTCTCGTCCCAATCATCATTCAATACTGAAAAGATCAGGTATATATTCGGGCATGGTTGAATGATCCACACCATCGGTCGATATTAAAATACAGTATGCGTAATTAATAGTTGTGTTGTTAAAATATTTGGCTCTTTCAATGGTGAAAGTGTTATCCCCACTGTTGTTCCCTGTGGTGTGGTCCACTTCAGCTTTGCATATGCTCTAATTTTGGACTGTGTGGATAAAACATATATAGTCCTTGCACCATGCACCTACCTGGTGTTCAGGTCACCACACAATCCACAGCTCATCAGGCGATCCACTATGTGTGAATTCCACACAATCCATAGCTCATCAAGTGGGCCACTGATGTAGGCAAATTTAGAATCAATGGTCCAGTACGGCCTAAATGAGATACTGCATCCATATTGTAGGGTGGCCTGATGAGAGATTCTAATCTTTGACACGTGCCCCTCTCATTTGTGAGGCAAATGCAATTAGCATTCCTCTTTATCAGGGTGACACGATGGAGAGAGGAAAATCAATTTTATGCAAGAGTGTGATGAATCATACATGAGTACTTACAAATTATCTTCTTCTTTTTTCTTTTTTTTTTGAAGTAATCCATATTATTTCCACAAGTTTGGATGTACTGTGAGCTAAAAAGTTAAAACTTTTGATTATATGAATATCTGATTGGTGGATATTTTTATTGGATGGCTAAAAACTAAAAACACTCATTAGTCTTACTTCCACAAACATATATCCCGAAATAAGAGGTTATGATGGTTCAAATAATTTTTTATTTTAGACCATAATTGATAGACATTATATTTAACAATTTACTCGGTTTAAGTTGAGTTAGGGGCACCATGGATTTTGGGGATTTCAAATCCCCTTATTGTTTAGCAGCATAGAGTAACTTAGGGGATTTGAAATCCACCGAAGGAGCTTAGATTAGACCTAAAATTCTTTCAATAGTTGCATGTGCAACATGTGTGTCATCTTATTATTATTCTATTGGGCAAATGACTCACTAATGACATCTAAAAGAATGTAGATCATCGTATTGCATCACTATAATTACTTTAATAACATAATCAACATCGTCCAAATATTAACCATGTAAATCAGCGGTTAAAAATTGTTGGTTAATCACTCGGTTATGATCTTGTGGATGTGGCCCATTCGAGACTTGGAATTTCATCATTTTTGGACAAAGCATTTTTAATCTCCTGTGTATGACCCATCATCGGCATCTTGAGTATCAAATAACTCCCCTTTTACAACGGTAGGGGTAATCTGGTCATAATAACAAACAATAATTTTCTTACTTTTCTAGCAAAGGGTAAGTCGGTCATTTCACATCCCAGCAAAAGGTATACTATTATTTTATCAGGCAAATAACCCACTAATGACATCTAAAAACAATTAGATTATCAATTGCATCACTATAATTACTTTAATACCATGATCAACATCGCCCGTACATTGTCCATGTAAATCAACAGCTAAAAATCGTTGGTTAGTCACTCGGACATGATATTGTAATTGTGGCCCATTCGAGACTTGAAATTTCATCATTTTCGGGCAAAACATATATTTCAACAGGTTTATTATAACCAATGTGTCAAACATTATATACCTTGCTAATTAGATATATTAAAGTTGATTAAGTAATTAAATTCAAACCCCTCGTGAATATACCATGCATAGCTACTCTTGGAGTAAAGTTGATTCTTAATCTAGGGTGCCAAACACAACAGGATGATCTCGAATCCACGCTCCAAAACAGGCCGTTAAGATACTGCCTACGTACGAACCATCATCACCATCTTGGCTCGGTGTGCCAAACGGACTGGGTGATATGATCCTAAGACATAGCAATCCCATCGATCTTAAGACGATCCAATGACAACACCATCATTACCTTTAAATCCCATCCCATTCACCCTATTCCGTTTAAATTTGCATGGGACGTGTTCAGTTCGTAGGATTGGAAGGGATGGGAAGGTTTAATCCCGAAATTGGCCGGGCATGCCAAAGGGTAAGTCGGTCATTTCACATCCCAGCAAAAGGTAAATCAGTCCTTTCATGTCCTGAGGCCTGACAAGATGAGCATATTTGGTCATCTCAACGCATGCATTTCCACCTTCTGCATGCCACTGTTGTGTGTGCCGTAAATGGCAACCCGCTCTCAGGACGCCACTACGTATATCTCTCTCCTCATTGGGTAGTTATTAATGGAACTCTGATGCTGCTTTTCATCGAGTGAGGCACCGGGATATTCGTTTCGAATCTGCGATGCAGGGGAGTGGGTTTAACGCAGATGATCAGGCCGCAAGATTTTCTTTCGTTTGAGAGTTTGTGGTTTGGATCGGCTGGGGACATGGTTCGATGATCCCAACCGTTGATGATGGCTAGTCTTTGTGATATGCTTACTACATCTAAAGCTCGATATCTCCTCACCAGTCATCAGGGTTTAGATTTTTCTGATTCTGGTATAACCATCCGTACCGTCATTCATAACTCCAACTGTTTGATCAAGGAATCATGGCCCACATTGAAATCCAAACTGGACATTATGATAACCAACCTGGGATGGTGTACAAACCTGATCAGCTACAACATCTCCCCCACCAACATATCACTTGCTTAGGAAATCAGTGCAGTAGAAAATACAGACTCCACCAGGAAGACCGTGATCATGGAAAATCAGGTGGGCCACACCGTTCTATCTAAGTATCACTTGTACGTTGGCCACTGTGTGGCCCAAACGATTACTTTATCGGATGGTCCTTGCAAGGGATCCGTGGGCCCCACCATTATACATGTGTTTTATCCATACATTTAGGATATCCTACACCACTGGAAGCAACTCATTTGATCGGCCATGAGATAAATCCACGGGAAGTAGTCTTTATCTGCAATTATGCCATTCGACCATTGATATTTTAGGTGGACCATTTTATCATTACTAATTTAGCTTTGTATGTGAATTAAGCCCTTAAACTAGGATCATTAAATTTGAAAAAGGTAAAGCTTTATTAGACTAGCTAAGTCGCACGAACCCAACTTTGGGAATCATGTCGTCTTATCAGCCATCCGTTGGTATGTGAGGTTCGATCGAATAGAATACCCATTCCAATGCATCCAGTTGGCTATTCAATCGGCCCTCGGGACCCAGGACGGTAATCAAGCTATTATGAAAGGATCGGACCTTCAAATCTTCCAAGATCGTCAGATATTCTCAATTAGATGTCCGAATCCCATGTTATGGCTTAACTAAAATTTTGATCTGCGTGATATTTGATTCAAGGACCCTATTGGGACTACAATATGAATAGATGGAGTGGATTTCACTGTACATCACTATGGGACCCCCACAAGTGTTGTGTGTTCACCATTGATGATGTGCCTGCAGTGCACTGAGGCAACCTCCCGGTCAAACCTGATTTGACTTGCGTTTTCCTGAAAAAGAGAGATTCTCTCTTTCTTCCGCTGTTCCCGCCTAGCTGCGATTTAAAACAAACGATCGCCGCTGTGATGGGTGTGGCCCACCATCATGGGCCATTGCGATGATCTGATCTGTCCATTGTACTCCGGACGAGATGCCGACCAACGCCATCAACTTTCGTACGTTAAATCCCACGCTCGTATGCATAACTCCTGACGCAAATAGCTGTGCGAGGCGTTTTGATTTCCGCAAATAGAAGCCATTCCGCCTCCTATGCAAACAGCTTGCAATTAATTTAAGACTTCCTTCCCTCCATCTCGACACTCCAGCACTACGAATCTCAGCCTTTCATTCAAACCTCAGCTCGTGATAGGACTTGACAGCAAAAGAGAGAAAGTGGGGAGAGAATATTACCGTTTTGCGTTACTGGCAATCTGCCTAGCCAAGATTACTGAAATCCTAACCATACGTTCCGTAATATCCCAACCACTCATCGAAACTTGCGGAAACGTTTCTGCTTCGTGTTCGAAAGCGGGAAGAATCTTTCCATTTTCGTGATGGCGTGATCCCAGCTATTCTCCGCCTTCTAAAAGATTCCTGTACTCTCTCACCATAAACTGGACCCCGCAAACCTCTAAGCACAATCCAGACCATCTAGAGGATTTAGATCACCAAATAAACCGTTGGATGGAAATTCACCATGGATGGACTGGTCATCTTCTTCATAAGCCAAAAAAGACCCATCTGCTAGGATGGGCCCGTTTGTAGAATCAAAACGGTAGAGTGACGAGTCACGACCACTAAAGGCCATTGAAAACATCAGATCCAAATTCATGGGTTTAAATCAACAACCTTACAACCAATAGCAAGAAGAATAATGAGTTACACCAGACTGAGTATAACTAATCTGTTGATTAGTTGGGATAAACGCTTGTAGAAATAGGCTAATATGGGCTCTGCCCAAAAAGCAAACGAGTCCGCCTGATGAACAGCGATGGATTGCTTATTTTCGTTTAACGTACGGCTTGGATGCCAGGTAGGGCTTTCAATGGGCCAGGCTGACCCGTTGTCTTCTCGGGCAGGGCCCGCTTAAAGCCGTGGAATACTAGGCCCAAATGCCAGGCTACCATACAATTCAAGCCCGTTAATAACCAGGCCAGGACAGGGCTTTGTTTAAAAGCACGTTTTCCATTTATGATTTGAAGGCCATTTCTGTGAAATACCGTGCATGGTGGGACCCACTTATTGTACAGCCCAGATCTTTCACAAAAGTGGGTGGCCAGACCATGCATAATCATCATGGTCAGGTGCAAGCAAGCCTATTTGTTTCGACATGTCATGGCCCGGCACTAGGTTTTAGTGGGCCTGAACTCCAAGCCAAGCCCATCTACGGGAGCAGAATAGGAATTACCCTTACCGTGTGAGGCCCACCTTGATTAATTTGTTTCATATCCACTCTGTCCATCCGTTTTTTAAGCTCATAGTAGCATGTTATCTCAAAGATTAAGTACATCTAAGTCTTTGGTTGGCCACACCAATGGAAAACGTGTTGAATGACCATTAAAAAATTTTTGTAGGCCACGATAGGTTTGGATGATCAAGCTTATATTTGTATTTTCACTTCATCGAGGTCTGTTTGACCTTTATCAATAGGTTGGATGGAAAATAAATATTAAGGATCTGCTTATGATGGACCCTGGAAATTTTTTAATTGTGGGCATTCAATCACCGCTGTTTCCAATGATGTGGTCCACCTGAAATTTGATCTGATTAATTTTTGGGCTCATGCCCTAACATGAGCTGGAAAAACGGATGGACGGCATTGATATACAACACATAATGGGGAGTGGATTATGTGTTACCGGGGTCCACATTGATTCATGTGTCTTATCCATGCCGCCGTCCGTTTTACCAGCTCATTTCAATGGATGGACCATGGTCGAGGTATTCAAAGCTCAGGCTACAGAAATATTGAATCAAGCTGATATTTGTGTTTTCCCTTCATCAGTGTCTGTGTGACGTTATTAAATGGTTGGATGAAAAAATAAATAAAAAATCATTGTAGCCTAGGTAGGTTTCAAGGGTGGACATCATTATTCCCACCGTTTCCCGTGGTATGGTCCACTTAAACGTTGATACGCCTCTATTGTATTCTCAATGCCCTAAAATGAGCTGAAAAATGAATGGAAAGCGTGGATAAAATACATACGTCATGGTGTGCCCACAGAGTTTACTCGGTATGCAATCGGCGTTTCGGATTATTAGGAACTTCCCGCAAGCAGGGGCCACTACCAATTCCCTTTCTTCATGTTTATAATTATGATTTGAAGCTTGTTTTTTCTTTTTCTTTTTTTCTGTTTTCTTTTAAAAAATTAATTAATTCCATATGAAAATGGACAAATGATGGAATCATTCTCACTGTCAATTTGTTGGCCACCAAATCAAAGGCTCAGATCTTCCAGCTTTGGTGATTTACAGGATATCTATGATCAAGGATGGGACTAATAAGATAAACAATCTAGACCATGGAAATTCTTAGCCCCACTTTAGATGGAGTCCCAGAATCACACTGACAGGATGATCCAATTAGTGGCCACCAAACCGACGACTAGGGTTCAAATTCCACCATTGAAAATCAGATAGAGGAATTATGCAATGCTTCGGTGGAAAGAGACCAGCAATAGATATCCATTTATCGATTGTCCATCTGACATGAGAAAATCCGGTTCTAGCATGGTTTTTACCCGATTTCTTACTTCTAAACGGGTGGGATACAGATAGTACCGTACCCGACAAGAGTCCCATCCACTTACAGCCCTACATTCAAAGGTCGGGCTATGCTTGGAGCTCGTGGGTCAGGCTTCTGCCCAGCCCGGCTAGATCAAGGGCTCGCCTCTTCTGGCTTATAACGCTGTGATCCTCATGTACACCAGAACCTCTAGCTGTGGATGGCCCACCGGGCAAAAATATCACTAGATGAAGATCCTCACCATGATTACAAAGATGATTTTAAAACAACGGTCCTAGTTTATCCAGGTCATAATAGCACAAAAGTTTCCAAAATTAGGCAGATCCAAAACTAATGTAGGCCATGCCACATGAAATAGCTGAGATTGAACGCCCACCATCGGAACTTTGTGGAGGCAACTGATGTTTTGTATCAATATCATATTTGTACCTACAATTTATCTGAGTGCAAATAACACTATCAACGGTTTGGATGGCATATAAACATCATGGTCAGCTACAGGAGAGTTTCAACAGTGGATGTTTCCGTTCCCACATTCTAGTTTTGTGTGGCCAACATGAGTTTTATATCTGTTTGATTTTTATATTTTTGTACTATTGTGATATTGCAAAAATGATTGACGGAGTTATTTGTCACAGAATCTCTGTGGGCCCATACAGCTTACTACTATAGGGGGGATAGGCAATCCCCTTCAGCATCTTAGGGCCAGGGTTAGTTTATAATGCAGGTCTTAGCCCAGGCCCGCTCTAGAATTTAAGCCCATTAATAATTGGCCTATCTAACCAGGCTAGCCTAGGTCTTTTTTAAGCCATCAGATCAGTCCAGTCCGGTCCTTTTAGGATTTAAAGGGCATTTTTGCCGCATGTCATGGCTCAGGCGTTGGCTTGCATAATCAACATGGGTGGACCTAGGTTTTACTTTGCGGATTTTGTATTGAGTAAACTTAGTGCGACCCACCATGATTTATGTATTTTATCCACTCCATACATCTATTTAACCAGATTATTTTAGTGCTTTAGTCCAAAAATAAAGCATATCTAAAGTTCAAGTGGACCACACCACAGGAAACAGTGTGAATTGAACGTCTACCGATGAAAATTTCTTGGGCCTAGAGAAGTTTCGGGTCAATATGGTATTTGTGTTTTCCATTCATCCATGTCTCTGTGATCTTATGAATAGTCTGAATAAACATAGGTGTAAGCCCTAGGAAGGTTTCAGCTATGGAACCATTATTCCTACTGTTTCATATGGTGTGGTACACTTGAGCTTTGGATATGGTTTGGTCTCAACACGTAAAATGACATGGAAAAATGAATAAACGACACGGATGAACAACATAGTTCAGGGTGACCCAACAGATTTTTTTTTCGGTATTATAGGAATCTGGTTTTGGGTCTCGGATGGAAACCAATTGGGTGCCCCTGCCATCGGTGCTCTGTGGGCCCCACCATGATGTTTGTGTTTCATCCACTCCATCCATCTATTTTTCTAGATCATTTTATGATATTAGACAAAAAATGATCTCAAGTGGACAACATTATAGGAAACCGTGTTGAATGAATGTCAATAATTAAAAACTTTTTGGTGGCCATAAAAGTTTTGGATCAAGTAGATCTTTGTTTGTTTCCCTTCATCAGGGCCTGTATGACCTAATTAACAGATTGGATGTCAAATAAACAATACACCTGACCTTTGGAGTATTTTAATGGTGGACATCCAATCACTATTGTTTTCCTGTGGTGTGGTCCACCTGAGATTTATATTTCTCTTATTTTTGGAGCCCTAAAATAATATGTAAAAATGGATTTGCGTAATGGATGAAACACATACATCATGGTGTTCCCATAGAGCACCAACCACCAACCACTGTGGTAGGGGAAAGTGGTGTACATCGAGTCGAACCGAGTCAAGTTGAGGCCAGCTCGACTCGGCTCGAACAGTGGCTGACCTCAGCTTGAACTCGGCTCAGCTCGGTCCTCGAGCATGACTAACCAGCTTCGATCGGTCCAGTCAGCAGCTCGGGCCGAGTTCAAGCCAAGATCGAACCAAGTTCACCATTGAGGCATTTCCATGAACACTTGAACTGCAACTTCAAAAGGGATAGATCAGTTTCGGAAGGATCTTTTGGAAATTAATAATAAAGGAGGCAATAGTGCCTGTGGCTGGAATGGAACCAAAGGATTTTCTGCAACTCTAGAAGTTCTGCTAGAGTGGTTTTCAACAAGATTTTCGGCTTACACTAGTGTGGGTAAGCAAGTGGAGTTAAACAACATGCCCATTTCTCTATTGTATGAGAAATAGGATGAATCTATAGCTGGAAGAATGAACACAGTTAAGATGGTGAATAGATGGCAAAAGGCTACTTTAAGCTCAACTTTGACTGTAGTTCCATTGGGAACTTGGGATCTATCGGTATTGGCGGCGTTATAAGAAACAGTATTGGTGAGGCTTTGGTTGAGATCTCCGAGCCGTTGGGCCTTAGCAACTCTGATTTTGCTACAGTAGCAGCATTGTTTCAAAGATCAAAGTTGGTAGCGCTAAATAGATGCAGCCCCCCTAATGGTGGGAGGAGACTTATTTTAGGTCACTAGATGACTGGTTTCCGGGAACTACCCTTGGAGAGTTGCTGGGTAATTGAATAAGGCTAGAGACATGCTGCCCTCTGGTGTCATCTATTCATCATGCTCACCAGCCATATCCGCGTCCCCAATGATTTTCATTCCACGGGCTTGTGCGAAATCCCATCCGCTTAACACTGTAAAAATCACCTACTATAAAAATCTTACATTGTTTCTTACGGTGTGGCTCTCACCTGATTCTTGTAATCGCTCCCTTTTAGTAACCCTTCATCTTGGTGGGGCACATCTGATGGATGGTTTGGATTGTATATGAACATAATAGTGACCCAACAGTTTATCTAGAAGATTCTATTGGTTGGGGATCTGCACCCAGGTGTGGCCCCACTGCTTTATGTGGCCTGGTTTTTTGCTCTGGGGCGCATGCTCAATGGACGGAGTGGATCTCTGGAACACATCATGGATGGCCGGCCACTTTGTGCATTTTCCTTACTGTTATTTTCTATAAAATGACAATTAATTGATTGACTAATCCTTTCTTGTTTCTATTAGAAGGGAGCGACTAGTTGTTAAAGCTTGCCATGGATGAAGCACCAGCATAAATGATGAATGGATGGGATTTATTTTTAAAGCATTGCAATAAAATTAATAGCTTGAAATAATAATTTAAACCGTCAGATGATGAATGGATCGACCTTATTTTTATTGTAGATGATATTAAAGGTAGATCTCATGTTTTAGAGGGCTCTGATCATATGCCTCGACGGTTGAGGTTACACATGGTATCCTCAGATTTTTTGTTCATCCAGACTGTTGATCTGCTGGACCCCAGTGCATATGCAATTCAGCCCAAAAATAACATAGCTGGAATGGTTTTATAGCGCTTCAGCCTTTGGTCTTTTGCTTTCGGCAATGGGGCCGCGAATGTGCGACTTTAAGATCCTTCAGTCTTTGATCTAGACCGTTGAATGTGAAAAATGATTTTATCAAGTATTATACTATATACATCGGACATTCAGGAAAATGATTTTAGCTATCATTTGACTCTATATATTGTGGCCCACCTGATTAGAAAATGGCCTACTTGGAAATATCAATACTTTCAATAAAATAGAAAGCTCAGATCTACCACACGTTTGTAATTGTAGCATGCGCATGTGTTTGGTTTAGCAGGCATGTTTCTAATCGTCATCGCCATAGCCATATGTGTGGTGATATATTGGCCCTGCAACAACATGGGCCTCAGACTACTCTATGAGTGGGCCTCGACCCTAAATTCATAAATGGTCTTAACCACTGGCATGGTCCTTGCCTAATCTTCAAAGGAATGCGATTATGTGCTAATGCCATCTAAACCGTCCATGAGATGCAACCCCAATTCCATTCTGGTCCACAACTCATGTGGGCCAAAAAAAATGGAGCAATAGAGAACAATGGGGAGGGTGGCGCCCACCATAGATGCTTTCATATGGAATTCAACCCAGTTGATAGGTGGGCCACACCAGTTGAATAGATAAGTTTTAGGTGTGATTTGTACACTTCTCCCTGTTGTGTGTTCCAGCTGAGTTTTGGGTCCGGATGATTCTTGGGATGGACGGTGAACATGAGGAGGTGCCCCGGATGGGCCCCACACAGCCCATAGGTATCATTCACCTAATTTCATGACCAAATTGTAAATGGGCCAACCTATAGATCATTCGGGTCCAGCCAAGCCTAACCCATGGACACGTGTGGCCCTCATTGTGGGTAGCCCACGTACCAAAAATGCCTGTTTTGGTTGAATGTGGACTGTTGGTATGTTTCCATCCAGCTAATGAAGTGAATTGAGTATCCTGATAGGTTACAACTTTTAGGATACGACGAGCTGGTGTGGGTCTGCGTTCAACAAACACGAAGGCCCACCAAATGGAACTCAATTACATACTTTCTGATACAATATAAAGGAAAAAATCCCAAGAGAAGAAGAAAAGAAGAGAAAAAGTAGTATCGACTTCAGCACAGGTCAGTTCAAATCTTCACCGCTGGTCTGTACTTCAAGCTAAGGTTTAAGCCTTGCTACGTTTGAAACACTAGAATATATGAGTGGAGAATGGCTGGCTGTCTCGGTTCGTATGGGTTTGCTGTTGGAGTAAGTTGAGATGGTTTGAAAACCCATCCATGTCCTCCTTTTATAATATGGTGATAACTGGTTGGTACCGCAAAGGTGCAGGAATCAACCTTAATGGGAAGTTCTGTAATATAACAATTATGCTGCTAATTTGGAGTTTCAATCTGGTCTTCGTTTCGATGTATTTTTGTCCAGTAGCAAAAGAATCCCATTGTCTAGTTGGGCTAGTCGAGACGAGCACATCAAAATCTGGTGAAGGTTCGACTCTACAACTCTTTTCAGTCCCTCTATTTATATTGAGAGATTTCTTTCCTAGTCATTTAGTCTCTCTGCTAACCAGCCACCCGCCATAGCCACATAGTCGCACCGCGACTCGCACACGTCTCGCTCCGGTTCACTCAAGGTCGCGAAGGAGTGACCCTGCGACACGATGCGGACGTGCAAAGTGCGCCACTAGCGCCTCTACAGCCACACTGCCTCACATGCCCACGCCCTCGCGTCGAGCCCAAACTCGTGCTCGTGCCTGAGCCCGAACACGAGCACGAGCGCGAGCGTATGAACACGCAAGGTCCATAGTCATGACCAGGTAGGTAAATATTATAATACTCCACATCCTTCATATAAACTACGTTTTTCTCTTCTCTTTTCATGTGACTATTCCCAAAACCTGAGAAAAGTGTTTTCAAAACAACTTTATATATATATATATATATATATATATATTATGTATTATTTTAGTATTTGAAATATATTTTATTAAAAGTCAATATTTTTGCAACACCCATGTGGCCCTCATTGTGGGTAGCCCACGTACCAAAAATCCCTGTTTTGGTTGAATGTGGACTGTTGGTAGGTTTCCATCCAGCTAATGAAGATCTATGAATTTTTATCCAATATAGGAGCCCGTCACGGAGAGATCATGACCCTTCAATAATTGTCAGCTTTCAGTTTGATGTAGCCGCGCCATCTCCATTTAGTTATGAGGAATTATACATGCCGGATTATGTTCATGTGGGTTCTGTAGTTCATTGATTCAAACAGTTGATCTTAATGCCCATGGACACGTGTGGCCGTCATTGCGAGGTCTGCTGGAGCTGCTTCTTCATTCGTTGGATCTTCATGGGTGTTAATGGTGGTTGCTAGGAACTGTCTTAGTTTGGAGCAATTGCGTCAACTTCATTGTCAACCTCAACTTGAGTTATCTCTGCCGCATTACCGTTTCTGTTGTTGTCAGGGCCGTGTAGCTTTCCATTGGGGAGAGCAGCAGCTTTATCCTCATCCTCAACCTGAGGATCCTCAACCAGTTAATAAAGCTAACTTTCAAGTGTAAATACATTCTCGGAGAGGTTTCCATTGGCGGGTGCATATCTCTGTTATTTAAAGGTGGCATTTTTCTGTAACAATTAAAAACGAGAACAACGAGTTGGTTGCAAAATACACTTAATAGACGGTACAAATTCCGAGAAAAAAAAAAAAGGTCGGATGGACGTCATAACTCGCCCTGGGATGGTTTGGACGGTGGGTCACAGCAGACGTCCGTGGTGGCAGGGTCACGACGTAATCCGCGTAGGATTCAGTTTGTATATCTGCCATAAATTTCACGGTGACATGGATCTAGTAGGATTCAGTTTGTGACGCCATCTAATGGGCCCACTTGCAAAGATGGCCCAATGATTTCAACCGTCCACATTCTTGAATCTATCACAATGACGGCCGTGATCATCCGACCACTCACCATGTGACTCGCATGTGGATCTGTCTCTAAGGCTCAATGCAAGTGCCTACTCACCATCGTACACGTGTCAATGTAAATAATGAATCGGAACCATTAATCTAGTGAGATGTAACGTGGATTGCTTAAATTCAAAAGAACATACAGATCGAACGAGTTATCCACCGTTCTTTATGTAAACGAAGAACCAGTTAATAAAGCTAAACGAAGAACCTGTTAATAAAGCTAACTTTCAGCTGAGATGAAGAGATGTGGAACCCGTGTCATGGACACATGTACCATAAGATGGTTCCACATCTCTTATTCTTTAGATCGACTTTCCATCAGGTGAGCGAGATACTCAATTTTCCATCCTGGGGCCATGAATTAAAATTTTCGGTTTGTATAGGGCACACCGTGGGGCGTGTTTTCCATCCAACCCGCGAGGAGAAGAGAAGAATGACTTACGCGGATGAAACGGTGCATACCCATTGAGGGGTGTCGGGTGCAAGCGAAGAATAACAGATTGTACCCCCGCCCCTCGTCTTCTTTTCAGTGCGTAGAAATCTGCAAGGATATTCAGTTTCCGTTCAAAAGAGCAATTTCAGATCGAATTTACAAGAAATATTTCATGGGTAAGTGATATTTTCCTCTCTCTTCTCATATTACTACCTGAGGGAAAGAGGATGGAAGTTTTTGCTGTTGGTGAAAGAGAAGAGGGTCTGCTTTGGGTTTGAAAGGTGAGAGGATGAGAGAAGAATAGGTGTGGAGTTGGAAAGGGAGAGAGGGTGTGGAAATTGTAAAAGAGACATCTCTTCCTTCTCAAATGCGGAGGATAATGGAGAGCTAGATTCTCTACAAAGCTCGGGTGGAAAGGTTGGGTTTTCAGCAGCTCCATGATCCCCAATTGTATAGCTGTATCTACCCTATTCTTTAATCCAAGCCGATCGATGACTGAGCCGCCCATCACCACGCCTCCTAGCCAGTGAAAGGAATGGAAAATACTTCTGTATTGAAAAAATATATATATACATTATTTATAAAAAAAAACAAAGATTATGAAAATTCATTAAAAAAAAAAAATCTCTCCATCGGCTAGATCGTGTATGCAAAATTCTTACCGTACTCTATACATTTTGGTGACCGCCCTCCATCTGCGCGGGGAAATCGCATACGACCAACGCGCTTTTCATCCCTAATTCTTTTTAGGGTTTTTGGCAGGCACGGAAAAAGGAAGCCGCTGGCAGGATATTTATATGATCTGGAACGTAAAAGAGACCAACGTGCCCTCCATCTGCGCGGGGAAATCGCATACGCACGTTGTAATGGAAAGAGGATTGCGTACGGAGTAAACTCTGTGGGTCCCACAGTCATTTATTCATCTTATCCACTCTGTCCATACATTTTAGCAGATAATTTTAGGTAGTCAGAACAAAAATGAAGCATATCCAAATCTCAAATGGGCCACACCACCGGAAACAATGTGAATTGAACATCTACTATTGAAGATTTCATGGGGCAACATAAGTTTTAAATCAATCTGATATTTTTGTTTTCACTTCATCCATATCTTTGTGATATTATGAACAGGTTGGATGACAAATAAAAATCACTGTTGCGATAGAAAGGTTTCAACTGTGGAAATCAGCATTCTCACTTTTTCATGTGGTATGGTCCACTTAAGCTTTAAATATACCTCAATTTTGGGCTCACTAAAATGATCCGAAAGAAAAAAATGGATGGACAGAGTGGATAAGACAAATACATTCACTGTAGGCCCAACTGAGTTTACTCAGTACATAAGAGCCTACTGAGTTATTCAGTACGCAATCCGCATTCGGAAATTGGAAGCGGATTGGCTACTACTGACACCAGCCAATGGCTGATGGTCGGTGCTCTGTGGGCCCCACTATGATGTATGTGTTTCATCCATGCTGTCCATCTATTTTTACATATCATTTTACAGTATGAGACCAAAAATGAGATATATCCCAATCTCAAATGGACCACATTACAGGAAACAGTGTTGAATGAGCGTCCGTCATTCAAAACATTTTGAAGGCTACAAAAGCTTTGGATCAAGCTTATTTTTGTTTCGTCCCTTCATCTGGGCCTGTATGACCTAATCAACAGATTGGATATCAAATAAACAGTACATTTGGCCTTAGGAGGATTTTAATGGTGGATATCCAATCACTATTGTTTTCATGTGGTGTGGACCGCTTGAGAATTATATACCTATAATTTTTAGATCGAAACCTAAAATGATCTTTAAAAATGGATGAACGGAATGGATGAAACACATACATTATGGTAGGGTCCACAGAGCACCGACTACCAGCCGCCAGTGGCAGGGGAGTAGCCAATCCGTTTCCGCAATGCGTACTGTGAAAACAGAAAAATAACGGTAGTGGAATGAAACATTAATGTAATACAAAATAAAACAATAATCGTACCATCTTCCCAGTGCTGGACCCGAGGAGCAATAGTTACACGTGTCCTTTGGAGATATGGCTCTACAAAGGTAAGGTTTTTCTGATCAGATTCTGTAAGGCCCACCCTGAAGTGAATATTCAAAACTGATGAAAGGCGTGGATAAAACACATGCAATGGGCCCCACAGCACAAACACGGCAACACCACCTATCTGCTTCCGAATAGGAGGGGTTATGACTCATTTTTCTGTACTGAACAAGTGGTAGCGTAGGTTTATCTAAACCATTCATTTCATTGAGTCACTAGAGATTATGAATGGGTCATCTAACTAAATTCGCGTTGACTGAAAATCATAACCATTCATAATATGCTGAACAATAATCATTAAAATTTTCTTTGTTCTATGATAGTTGTAATTCCTACTATGGCCTGTTTATGGAAATCTATGATGAATGAATGGTTCAGATTTTCATTAGCATGCACTGCATGCACAATATACATTGTATCTCATCCATTGATTCAATATTGCAATATGCAACTATACATTCGAACTCGGCCGGTCTGGATATGACTGCATATGCACATTTGGCTAGGTACTCTACCCAGTACATGTGGCAGGAGATATATCAATAGAGACCGTCCATCTAGTGGTCTCTATCATGGACGGCTCATGTTTCAAAAAATACAACATTTTACAATATTCTCCATCACTTTTCTAGAATTTGTGATTATGATATTTGACGGTCAATTATTTTCATTTTGTATAACACTTTGAGGGCCACGTGTCATATGGATAGAATCACCTGATCCATCCATATTTCCAAACGCTTTTGTCCACAAGATGGACTGATTAATACACGTGGCTAGATGGATGGCTTAATTAATACATGACATTGTCACATGAACTAAGTAAGCTCAACCTTATGCCTAGATGCACCTTTAACTGATGTTATATCTAGCCTCTCGTGTGAATCACCATTCAATAATGAAAAGATCAGGTACATATTCAGGCATTGTTAAATGATCCACGCCATCGATCAATATTAAAATACAGTATATGTAATGAATAGTTGTGCCGTTAAAATATGGGCGCGTTTGAGAAAAGCCCAAGGTTTTTGGTCCATGGCAAAAAAGTTATGTGGTCATATGGAAAAATCCCTAATTTTCAAGTGTGTATATCAGGCATCATATTTATTCATAGTCAAACGATATCAAATAACTAATCAATCATAAATTATATGTAGAAAAAATGTATAAAATCTTTAATTACCTTTTCCTATACCACCCATTCCAAATATTTACATTCCCAATAATCTTGCATTAAAAAAATAAAGATATTATTAACCCTTCAAAATGAGCATGATGCGAATGCATGAATCATTACGAATTGGGCACATTGTCTTGGAACATTTAAAGAATGTTGGCCAAAATGTTTGCACCTCTTTTTATCTTATTCTTCTGTTGCGCCATGCCGTGTCTGTGTCTGTTGCTTTTCTTTTTCTTTGTTTATGGTAGCTTCTTGGTTCTCTATGTTTTCCCTCCTTCTTTGTTGCGCTGCTTTTAAGTCCTCTCTTTTTCCTCCTCTCTTCTTTCCACTCCAAACAATCTGCACGCTTTGGTGTTTGTGAGAAAGTTGTAAAAAGAGTTCTTCTTTTAGTACTCGGATCGAGCATATATAACACTAGATGCACTTGAGACGTTTGTGTTTTTTCCTCACAGTGGGCCCATCTTAATGTTTATGTTCATGCCATCCACCAGTTTTTTCAGTTCATTTTTAGGGCATGGCAAAAAAAATAAGCAGGATCCAAATTTCACGCAGACCACATCATAGGAAAAAGTGATCATTGAACGTCCACCATTAAAAACTTTCTAGGGCCATTGTAATTTTTATTTGCCATCCAACCTATAAATAAGGACAGAGATTGGAGGTGGGCATTTAATTCCTACTATTTATTGCACTTAATATTGAATTTGCTTCGTTTTGGGACCACTCCCTAAAATGATCTGAAAAAACTGACAGACGGTGTGCAAAATTGATATGTAGTGTAATATAAAACTGACTGACAGACGAGAGTAACACCCATGAGTCTAGTGTAATATAAAGCCTGATATATATGAAATTTGTTCACTTGATATGTATATTAAATTAAACTGAATCTGGCCACTAAAATGTGGGGCCAGCTTTTGCTAAGTCAAAATTGAAAAAAAAAATAATAATGATGATGTGATGACATGTTAACCATTAATTTACGGACACTTGCTTATTGAAATTAAATATTTAGCCTAACTTAATTAGCAACGTGGGATTCAAGTCAGTCCGGTGGAACTCAGCTAGGTGCAGCTATTGTAACCACACCAACCTGCTCACCTTGCTGTCAGAATCTTGACCAGTGAATGAAGCTCGTATGGTTTTGGAGAGAGAGGCAAGGAGAGACATGGGACCATGGGAGAGAGCTTTAGTGGTGAGAGAACGAGGGGAGAGTGAGGGGTTTATATAGCAAAAAAGAGGGAAGGTGTAGCCAAGTGAAGGAGGTGGAGACAAGTAAGGGTAAGTGAAACTTCATCATTGATACTCCGGCAGAGTATGATGCTTGCTACACATGCACTTAAAGATTATACAAATGTCAAATACTAATTTAGATTGGAACAACTCAATTGTGGAAGTAGTCACAATGCTAAAATGGTTTAATCGTTAAATCCTAACCTCTCATTCATGGACACTATTGAATATTTTCACTTTTAACTATCTAATAAATGTCCATCAATCTACTAATCACATAATAAGATAAGTGATATTTTAAATAGTTCAGTTTTTGTTGACTACTTGAGTTATGGATCTCTTTAGATTTTAGGATTTAGGACTGAAAAGGTATTTGATGGATGGGTTGGATAGCACTCTCGATCATAATCTGATGGCCAGATCTAATCTACTCCCGTGTGATATAAGCACACGTGGTTTGTATGAAACTCAAATCAGACAGTCCAAATCATAAGGCCCACAGTAGATAAGTTACAGTGGGTGTGGCTTGGTGCATGGACGAACAAACAATCCTAACCATCTGATCAGTGATTACTTAACGGAAATTCCTTTCTTTCAAATCTGGGATTCACATTTCCTAGTTATTATCATATATATTTTTTTTCAATCTTCTATTTGCCTCAACCATGGATTTTCAAGCACTAAATAACAGTGCTCAACATCTGCCAAAATGACACACGTGAAATTTGGGCCTAGAGCCATTCATCAGGAGGGACCCGTGATGAAATGCACTAGCCCAGAAGTGAGGCTGGTCTACCTGTCAGATGGGGGTATGGATATGCATAAATGGATAGTTAACAGGGATGGATGTGTGCTCCACATGATAAGTAGACCGCCTAGATTTTTGGGCCAGGGCCCACTCACCACTAGACCTGTTTGATGAACTGTCTAGATCTTGCACACTTCTGTCATGTTAGCACGGGTGGAGCACATATTATAAGAGAGTTCCTTTGTGGGAAATGATCAAATTTTATGACAATTTTCCTTCAGATATCTCTTCTTTCTTTTGAATGATACAGATTGTGTTTGTTGAAGGTGAATTAGATGTTGAAATCAATGGTTCAAAAGCAGTTATGATTGGGCCCGCGTGAAAATAACAGCTATATATGTTTTTTTTCTCTGTAAAACAGCCTTATATTCCATAAGCGGCACTGTTATACTTTAAAAAAACAATTTCTGTTAATTACAGCCATTGTTCTAATATATAATGGCTGTTATTGAGAAAATATTACCAGCATTACATAAAACGTACCGTGCCGCCCGACTCGGTGTGGTGCAGTCCCACGCTCGCACCGGATCCTCTCTCTCTCTCTCTCTCTCTCTCTCTCTCTCTCTCTCTCTCTCTCTCTCTCTCTCTGGAATTTCGGTGGAGATCCAGAGGAAAACGTGGCCCTTATAAAGGGCTAGGGCTGGTTCAATCAGCACCCAACATCCGTTGCATTACGTTATTGACGGCCAGGATGAAGTGGTTGTTTCATGATTTCGTGGAACCAATCCATGACGCGGGATGAATTACCACTGAAATGTCCCACAGAACAAGCCCCATTGATCAGAAAACGGGGCCCTTTACATCACGGTGGGTTCCCTAGCTAAACGGGGAAGATGAAGCCATCTCCCATGGTGAATTTTCATACATGGTCTATCAAGGTGATCTCAATCGTTTGGAAGGACTGGATGGTACCACTGATTTCTGTGGGGCCCACCAACCCCATCGTAAGCCACAACATCCTTCCATCTCGCGAGATTTTCCGCCGTGACTATTTTCTCGCGCGACGTGAAGCTTTTTCGGAAAACTGCTGCCCTAATAGCTAGGACCGTTGCTGCCCTAGATCGAGCGTCCAGGATTGGTCAGACAAGCTCGATCGAGGGTTCGGATCACGCCAGTACGAGTTTTCCCGAATAGGAAGGTATCTTTCTTCCTTTCTTCGACACAGGAAAAATTCCCTTTTTCGGCGCTGAGTGGAAGGCTGGGATAAGCTCCCGATGAAGGGCTGAGGTTGAGAGAGGCAAGCTCACGCGGATTGCCATCCTGGCACAATGGAAATGGAATTTCCATTTTCAGCAAAATAACCCAACGTAAGTGGGATTTCGCCTGAGGTCGTGCTCTTGTTTGGGTGTATCGACACTTGAAAATTGTTTCCTTTAGTTGTAGCTGAGGACTCTACAAGATGGACGGTTTAGATCTTCCATTTGGGGATCATGGTGAGCCACGGTTCATAGCAAACGGACACCGTCCGTCGCTGGCCGAAAATGAAGGAAAGAGAGAGGGAATCCTCCTCTCGCGGGAATCCGAGTCCTCAATCGGAAGCACTGCAGTTGCACCACTCCTGGTGCACACACGCAGAGGGCGTGGGGTCCGCAATGATGTTTTTGGTAAATCTGCTCCATCCATCACACTCTATAGGTCGTATTAGGAAGCTCTTCTTGAGATGAGGTAGATTCAAGGCTTAGGTGGGCCACGCTGAGTGATCCTGTCTTATTTGTTGATTCACATTGATCTATCAGCCGGATTGATTCTGATTTGAACTTCGACGGTCTTGGAAATTGTTTAGATGGTTATGACCACTTATCCCACGAATTCGCCATATTGAATGTTAATATTATAATATCTTCAATCATCATCATCATCATTAATATTTTGAGTTAATTTATACTGTTTCCATTATGGTAGATCAACCGACATGATTCATGTACCTAATCCTTAACTAACTTTAATTCTTAAGTGGGACACAATGCATGACTATCTAATTACTAAATTTTGACATCCTTACAATTAAACTAATCCAACCGTACATTGGATCGATTTATATGTAGTTATCAATAACCCTGATCCTAAAGAGTGTTTATGTGTGATATAGGAGTTGATTATGAAACCAAATAATTTAATTTGTGCCTTCAAAGGATAAATCATCCAACAGGACGGTGGATTTTATGATTTGAGTCATAAAATACCTTCTATTTGTTTAATAAGGTGATGGAAGCCCTAGGAAGATGGGTTTTGAGCGTGATGTGAATTCTGAGCATCAACGGATGAATGACTTGATCTATGGGCAGAGATTACTTACAATGGTCAAACTTAAGCTAGATTAAATGTGAACGTTCACATAAGCTAGGTATCTTATGTTATACGATAATACCCACTACCGTGGGGCCACATTGATTCCATGTTACTCATCCGTTTTACCAGCTCATTTTAGTGGATGGGACCACAGTTGAGGTATCCAAAGCACAAGTTGACCACACCATAGGAAAAAGTGAGAATTGAATACCTACAGTTGAAAAATTCTCAAAGCTATAGAAATACTAAATCAAGCTGATATTTGTGTTTTACCATCATCCATGTCTGTGTGAACTTATGAACCAGCTGGATTTAAAATAAATAAATAAATTATAATAATTAAAAAAAATCACTGTTAGGGGTGTACACGAACCGAGCTAGCTCGGTTTCGAGCCAAGTCAAGCTGATTTTTTGAGCTCGAAAATGAGTTCGAGCAAGCCCTAGCTCGACTTAACTTAGATCAAATATAGCTTGCATCAAACTTGGATCAAACTAGTTCAGTGACTCGGTTACTTTGCCATTGATGTTGCTCACCAACTGTTTGATAAAATGACTCAACGAAATGTGGCTGGTGGCAAGGTAGGTTTGGTTGGTCGCAAGGAAGGTTTGGCTAGTGGCAAGCAAGGTTTGTGATGTCGAAAATGATGGACCAATTCGAAATGCGGTTTGTGAACATGGAGGTCCAGGCCGAGTTCGTGGAGAGCTCGATGGCAGGCAGCACATCGCTATCGACTCCGAAGGGGGAAATCAACAGCCTGATGCAATAGGTGGCGGACAATTATGGGCCGGAAGTGTCAGTGGGGTTGCCATGAAACAAATACCTTTTTTTACTTTGTTTTTTTGGGTTTTTATGTTACTTAAAAGGTGTTTGATAAAATACCCATAAAACCATTGCCCCTGTTTGTAAAACAGGAGGATTTTGAAGTTGTAATTCAGGTGTTTGTGGAAATGCCTCAATGGTGAATTCGGCTCGATCTTGGCTCGAACTTGGCCCGAGCTGCTGACCGAATCAAGCCGAGCTGGCTAGTCAGGTTAGAGGACTAAGCCGAGCCGAGTTCGAGCTGAGGTCAGCTAGTGTTCGAGCCGAGTCAAGCTGAGGCCAGCTCAACTTGGTTCGACTTGATGTACAGCTCTAATCACTATGCATCTAGGAAGGTTTCAATGGTGGACGTCATCATCCCCACCGTTTACTGTGGTAGGATCCACTTGAGCTTGGATATGCCTCAGTTGTGTTCTAATGCCCTAAAATTAGCTGAAAAAAATAAATAGACGGTGTGGATAAGACATACATCATGGTGGGCCCACAGAGTTTACTGCGTATGTAATCGGCATTTTGGGCCACTACCAACTCCCTTTCTCCATGTTTAGAATTACAATTTGAGGCTTGTCTTTTCTTTTTGTTTTTGTTTTTTATGTTTTTTTAAAAATTTTTTTTTTAATCCATTTGAAAATGGACAAACGATGGAATCATTCTCACCGTCAATTAGTTGGCCACCAAATCAAAGGCTAAGATCTTCCAATTTTGGTGATTTACAGGATATCTATGATCAAGGATGGGACTAATAAGATAAACAATCTAGACCATGGAAATTCTTAGCCCCATTTTGGATGGAGTCCTGGAATCACATTGACAAGATGATCTTAACCATCCAACTAGTGACCACCAAACCGACAACTAGGGTTCAAATTCCACCATTGAAAATCAAATAGAGGAATTATGCAATGCTCCGGTGGAAAGATGATCGGCAATAGATATCCGTTTTTCAGATTGTCTATATCTGACATGAAAAAATCAGGTTCGAGTATGGTCTTCACCCGATTATCCTACTTCTAAACTGGTCGGATAAAGAAACTACCATATTCGACAAGAGTCTCATCCATTTACAGCCATACATTCAAGGGTTGGGCTATGCTTGATCTCGTGGGCCAGGCAAGGACATGCCTCAGCCCGGCCCGGCTAGATTAAGGGCTCGCCCCTTTTGACCCACAACGCTATGATCCTCATAAACACCAGAACCTCTCGCTGTGGATGGCCCACCGGGCAAAAATATCACTAGATGGAGATCTTCGCCATGATTACAAAGATGATTTTAAAACAATAATCCTAATTTTTTCAGACCATAATAGCAAAGAGTTTCCGAAATTAGGCAGATCCAAAACTAATGTGGGCCATTCCACATGAAATAGATGGGATTGAACGCCCACCATCGGAACTTTGTGGAGGCGACAGATGTTTTGTATCAAGATGATATTTGTACCTACAGTTTATCTGTAACACTATCAACGGTTTGGATGGCATATAAACATCATGGTCAGCTCCAGGAGAGTTTCAACAGTGGACGTTTCCATTCCCACGTTCTAGTTTTGTGTGGCCCACATGAGTTTTATATCTGTTTGATTTTTATATTCCTGTACTATTATGGTATTGCAAAACTGATGGATGGAGTGGATTTGTCATGGAATCTCTATGGATCCCATACAGCTTACGACTATGGGGGGCATAGGCAATCCCCTTCAGCCTCTAAGGGCTAGGGTTAGGTTATAATGCTGCGTCTGAGCCCATACCTGGTCTTAGAATTTAAGCTCATTAATAATTGGCCTAGCTAACCAGGCTAGCTTAGGTCTTTTTTTAAGCCATCAGATCAGTCCAGTCCAGTCCTTTTAGGATTTGAAGGGCATTTTGGCAGCATTTCATGGGTCAGGTGCTGGCTTGCATAATCAACATGGGGTGGGCCTAGGTTTTACTTTGAAGATTTCCGTACTGAGTAAACTCAGTGGGACCCACCGTGATTTATGTATTTTATCCACTCTGTACATCTATTTTACCAAATTATTTTAGCGCTTGAGTCCAAAAATAAAGCATATCTAAAGATCAAGTGGACCATACCACATGAAATAGTGTGAATTGAACGTCTGCTGTTGAAATTTTCTTGGGCCTACAGAAGTTTTGGGTCAATCTGTTATTTATATTTTCCATTCATCCATGTCTTTGTGTTCTTATGAATAGGTCGAATAAACATAAGTGGAAGCCCTAGGAAGGTTTACCTAATAACCAATGATAAGAGAAGGGAATCGACTCACTGAGTCAACTCAGTTAATTCGGACTTGGTTGGAAGGTTTACCTAACCAACGATGCACTATGATTAGGACTGGGAGCCCCAGCGTTGTTGGTCTACTAACTAAACACGGTCCCAAAATGGTTCGGGATCAGGGTCCCAAATGGAGGGCTGAGATTGGAAAATACCATTGCTTGGCGATTGCCAGGCTGGCAGCGAAATGGATTTCCATTTTTGGAAGTTGCCGCACACAGCCGATTTTCACCAGGGATCGTGTGCATGCACACGTGTTCAAAGTGCAGGAAGCACTAGGGTTTGGTCGGGTTTGTGTGTTTAACATGATGAATAACTTAGATCGCTGGAGTACTGGGCCAAATCCAGATCAAACGCCCGCTGTCTGCTCTCTTGTAAGCTGCTTGAGCTTGTCTCTGTGTGCTCATATGCGAGCGAAAACCTAGAACTCCAATGAGGTTTTCATATTAATTGTCCGCCAAACACGATGAACAATTCAGATTTGCAATATGGCTAGTGGAGGTGGGCCACAAATCGATGGATGGTTGTTCGTCCGTTCAAAAACGCGTTGAGCGTGGGAAGAAGAAATTTTCCTCATTTCGAAAATCCTGGTCAAACTTGTTCTGACCGGCTTCAGTGTACCTGGATGGAGTGTATGCACAAGTTAAATAAGGAACCACGTTACATATGCAAAATCCACTCCATCCATCAGGTTCCTAATAATCAGTTAGATCCACATTTCAGGTGGACCACACCGTAGGTTAAAAAATATGATGGAATGTGTGTGGACTTACCACGGTATGTTTATTACATCAAACCCGTTAATCACGTGCATCTTACAGAGATGAAGTGAAGACAAATTTCTCCCATTGTTGGGACGCATTCTAATTTTCTATTTTGTTGATCTTGGGATGTTCGATACAGAATGGTTTTCATATGTGGACAGAAATTTTTGCATAACAACATGGTGGGCCTACTGGTTGTTTTGATAGAGGGTAGAGAGTAGACTGGTAATTTTAAGTTTTGTCAAGACCGCCTGTGGAAAGGGTAGTGCAGTAATTAAAAGGGATAAAGGGCCGTTGGTGAGACAGGTGATGGGCTGTTTTCAGGAGAAATGTGAGACAGGTTATAGGCTTTTTCAGGAGAAGGGGTGTTGGTCGATAGACACGTGGATCGGGTACTGCCCCGAGCTACTAAAAAACTGAGGCTCTGAGGGGCCCACCATGATGTATGGTTTTATCCAAACCGTTCATCCATTTTTCCATATAATTTTAACAAATAAGCCCAAAAATAATTAAGATCTAACGCTAAAGTGTACCGAATCATGAGAAGTAACGATGATAATTATCCCCACCGTTGAAACCTATCTTTGACCCACTGTGATTTTCATTTTTCATCAAGTCTTGTTATATGGACACATAGACCTAGATATTTCATTTTCCGTGTACGCGTATGACGCTTGATGTGCGGAAGCAAATTGGCTGGTGTACCTCACACCATCTACATTATTGCTGTATTGATATCAGTAATCTTTATTGAACATGCGTTTACTGTAATGTGGTTCACTTGAGATTGAGATATAACTAATCAACCATAAATTATATTCGGCATCATATGTATTCATAATAATTTTAATTTGGTTGTTATATTAATTATTTAAAAAATGATGCTATGTTAATTATGTTATGTTAATCATTCTATGTTAATGATGTTATGTTAATTATTATATGTTAAAATTGTTATATTAATTATTCTATGTTAATTAATCTATTTTAATTAATGATGTCATGTTAATTATATTATTTTAATTATGCTATGTTAATCATTTTATATTAATTATGCTATTTTAATTATTTCAAAAATGATGTTATGTTACTTATGCTATGTTAATTATGTTAATCATTTTTGGAATAATCATGATATGTGAATTATTTTATGTTAATTATACTATTTTAATTATTTCAAAAATAATGTTATGTTAATTATGTTATATCAATTTGGAATAATTATGCTATGTTAATTATGCTAGTTAATTATATTATGTTAATTAAGATATGTTAATTTAGAATAATTATCTTAGGTTAATTATACTATTAACATCGAACATGGTAAAATTATTATAGCATAATTAACATAGCAACCAAATTAACATAGCAATTGTTAGAAGCAGGGGATTATACTATTCGGTGCCTGCGTAAAACCCTAGACAGAACCTCTATATCTTCTCAAGCTTCCCAAAGCACGGTAATGGCAGGTTCCCTCATTTCATATAGTTGCTAGAACCCCCACCAAAATGGACTGCGCCATAGAGTATATAGGGCGAATGGTTAATATCTCCACCAAGTATATTCTACCCATTTCGCTGGTGAGCAGTATTGTTACGATCTTTTTTACTTTCTCATAGTGTTGGATATGAGGCGCAGTAATGGGCGGCTTAGTGATCGGAACAGTAGTATTATTTTACTCCGAATACTTGATAGAAAAATTAAAAAAAAATGGCTACTGCTCACGCATATGAAGGAAATGAAACAAAAAAATACGTTTGAATATAAAAAAAAGTAGAGGGATACGAATGATAAATCTATGAAATTACAGAACAAAGGTAAGAAAAATAAAGTTGCTGTGAAAATACTAAAACGCTCTATAATGGATGACGCGACCACATCTAATGGCTTGGTTCTGCGTCTCTATTACAAATTTCATAGCACGTTTCTGACTTTTCCTTTAAGGGAGGATGCCAAGAAGTCTGGTAGCTTGGTTACACGCATCCCTGTTTAGAAGAAATTTTTCATAGCATACATCCGATTCTGGGCCGCCCTATCGAAGATACATCCGGTACTGAGAGTCGTTCATGAGAATTTGCAGCATATAAGATGTATTTGATTTTTTATTAGTTTTTTTGCTTTTAAAGATGTAGTTGAATACTATAATGACAATCTATTTCGTTTTAAAAAAAGGGATTATACTATTCCAAATGATAACCATGTTAGTTATCCCAGTTAAATATAACAAGCGTATCAGTTGGGGGGGTTTGTTGTCGTACATATGATAGTTATTATGCTACTCGTGTAGCCAAATGCTAAAGTACTCTTTCATACAAGATACACACTAAACTTCAAAACTGTATTTTAAAAAAATTATTATATTAGCAAAAATGGTGATTCTACAAAACTGTAATACAAATAAAATAACATTACCATTTTCGGCAAGTACGAAATGATCTACCGGGAGCAGTTGTTCTCTAATATCAATCTTAACGTTATCAATTATATAGAGATATAAGGGGATTCTGGTGAAAAAGAAGAAGGAATGAGATTTTGGAGAAAGAAGGAATTTGGGTAACAATTCATGAACTTTGAAAAAAATAAATGAATACATGTTGAGGTGAACGGATGAGATTATATAGTGAGGTAAAGGAATGAGTTAATATAGTAAAGTGTAAACGGATTGGTACTCCATAACGTTGCCCGGTGGCCGATCGGTGATCTGTGGGCCCCATCATAATTTATGTGTCTCATCCACGACATTCTTTCATTTTTAAATATCATTTTGTATCTTGATCTCAAAAATTAGAGGAATATAAATCTTAGGTTCACCACACCACCGGGAGACAATAGTGATTGGATATCCACATTAAAATCATCCTAAGACCCACTGTACTGTTATTTGACATCCAATATGTTGATTAGGTTATACAGACCTAGATTAAGTGAAAAATACATAGATAATCTTTGATCCAAAACTTTTATAGCCCCAAAAAGTTTTTAATGGTCGACGTTCATTTAGCATGCGTTTTCTGTAATATGATTCACTTGAGCTTGGGGTTTAACTAATCAACCATAAATTATATCAAGCATCATATGTATTAATGCTAATTTTAATTTGATTGTTATGTTAATTATTCTAAAAATGATGCTATGTTAATTATGTTATATTAATTATTATATGCTAATAATGCTATGTTATTCATACTATTTTAATTATGTTATATTAATCATGTTATGCTAATTATGCTATGTTAATTATTTTATGCTAATGATGCTATGTTAATTAATTATACTAAGTTAATTATTATATGTTAATTAATGATGTAATATTAATCATTATAAAAATGATGCTATGTTAATTATAATATGTTAATCATGCTATTCTTCAATTATTATATGTTAATTATGCTATGTTAATTATGTTAATCATTTTTGAAATAATTATGCGATATTAATTATTTTATGTTAGTATGTTATATTAATTTGGAATAATTATGCTATGTTAATTTTAAATAACTATCCTATGTTAATTTTAACAAATGATACTATATCAATTATGCTATGTTAAATTGGAATAATTATATTATGTTACTTATGTTGTTAACATCGAACATGGCTAAATTAACATAACACAATTAACATAACAATCAAATTAACATAATAATCGTTGAAAGCAGGAGATTATACTATTCCAAATGATGGTCATAATAGTTAGCTCAACTAACGATGACAAGCCTATCAGTTGGGATGAGTTTGGTGTCGTTCATAAGATAGTTATTATGCTACCGGTGTCTCTAAATATTATAACATTCTTCCATACAAGATCCACAGTAAACCTCAAAACTATATTTTAAAAAAATTATTATATTAGCAAAAATGACGATTCTATAAAGCTATAATACAACTAAAATAGCATTACCATCTGCATCAAGTACGGCATGAACTACTAGCAATATTTTTTCTCCAATATTAATATCAACATTATTCATTACGGAGAGAGAAAAATGAATTTTAGTAAAAAAAAAAGAATGAAATTTTAAAGAGAGAAGGGATTCGGCTAACAGCTCTAGAACTTTGAAAAAAAAGAAGAATAAATGCACGTTGAGGTGAACGGATGGGCTTATATAGTAAGGTGAATGAATGAGTTAATATAGTGAGGTGTAAACGGATTGGTACTCTATGATGTAGCTCGGTGGCTGATCGATGCTCTGTGGGCCACATCATGATTTATGTGTTTCATCCACGACATTCATTCATTTTTAAACATCATTTTATGACTTGATCCCAAAAATTAGAAGGATATAAATCTCAAGTTAACCATACCACCGGGAAACAATAGTGATTGAATATTCACGATTAAAATCGTCCTAAGGCCCACTGTACTTTTATTTGACATCCAATACGTTGATTAGGTCATACAGATACAGATGAAATGAAAAAAATAAAGATAATCTTGATTCAAAACTATTATGGCCCCAAAAAGTTTTCAATGATCGGCGTTCATTGAACATGCATTTATTGTAATGTGGTCCTCTTGAGATTGTTATATAACTAATCAATCATAAATTATATCAGGCATTATATATATATTCATTCTATTTTTAATTTGTTTGTTATGTTAATTATTTCAAAAAATGTTGCTATATTAATTATACAATGTTAATAATGTTATATTGATCATGTTATGCTAATTATGCTATGTTAATTATTATATGTTAATGATGCTATGCTAATTTTGTTATGTTAATTATGATATATTAAGTAATCATGTTATGTTAATTATTATATGTTAATTATTTTTTATTAATTATTATATGTTAATTAATTTATATTAATTATTTTATGTTAATTATATTATTTTAATCTTGATATGTTGATCATTATATGTTGATTATGCTATATTAATTATGCTATGTTAACAATTTTATGTTAATTATATTTTTGAAATAATCATAATACGCTAATTATAATACGTTAATTATTCTAAAAATGATGTTATGTTAATTTGTATTAATTATAATATGTTAATTTGGAATAATTATGATATATTAATTTAGAATAATTATCTTATATTAATTATGCTGTTAGCATTGAACATGACCAAATTAATATAGCATACTTAACATAGCAAGTAAATTAACATATCAATTGTTGGAAGTAAGGAATTATATTATTCCAAATGATGGTCATGATAGTTAGCCTAGGTAAAGATGCCAAGCTTATCAGTTGGGGTGGGTTTATTGTCGTCCTTATGATAGTTATTATGCTATCTATATAGCCAAATACTAAATCACTCTTGCACATAAGATCCACACTAAACCTCAAAACTGCATTAAAAAATTTATTATATTAGCAAAAATGACGATTATATAAAGCTGTAATACAAATAAAATAACATTACCATTTGCGACAAGTACAGCATGAACTACCAGTGACAGTTCTTCCCCTCACACCATCTAATAGCTTTCTGATGGGAAATGGATTGGCTACTCCCCCTCACACCAGCCAATGGCTGGTGGTCGGTGCTTTGTAGGCCCCACTAAGATGTATGTGTTTCATCCATGCTGTCCATCTATTTTATATATCATTTTATGTTATGAGAGAAAAAATGAGGTATATAGAAATCTTAAGTGGACCACATTACAGGAAACAATGTTGAATGAACGGTGACTATTAAAAACGTTTTGGGGGCCATAAAAGTTTTGGATCAAGCTGATATTTATTTTTTCTCTTCATCTGGGTCTTTGCGACTCAATCAACAGATTGAATGTCAAATAAATAGTACAGTGGGCCTTAGAAGGATTTTAATGGTGGATATCCAATCATTATTGTTTTCCTATGGTGTGGTCCACCTGAGATTTATATCCTTATCATTTTTTTCATCTATCCATAAAATGATCTGTAAAAATGGATGAATGGAATGGATGAAACAAATACATCATAGTGGACCCACAGAGCACCAACCACCAGCCACATTGCTAGTATCAAGGGGAGTAGCCAATCCATCTCCTTTCTGATGGTGCTTGTCTTGAAAATCGGATTGCATTATCGTACTGAGTAAACTCTGTTACGCCCACTGTGAATACATGTTTTCTATCCACGCCGTCCATCCGTTTTTAAATATCATTTTAAGGGTTGAGCCTAAAATTGAAGCATATCCAAAGCTCGAGTGGGACATACCACAGGAAACAGTGGAAATATTGATTTCCACTGTTGAAACTTTTTTAAGGCTTCCAGTGATGTTTATTTGTCATCCAATCTATTCATAAGATCAAAAAGATATGAATAAAGTGAAAATACAAATATCAGCTTGATATAAAACTTCTGTCACCCTCAAGAACTTTTCAACAGTGAACAATGAATTCACACTGTTTCAAGTGGTGTGGTCCACTTGAGCTTTGGATATACTTCATTTTATGTATATAGATATGAAATTATCTGATAAATTTGATGGACGGAGTGGATAAAATGCATGAATGATGGTGGGACCCACAGAGTTTACTCAGTACGCTCGTACTGAGTTACTCAGTACCCAATCTGCTTCCGCTTGTCTTGACTGTTTGTCTTCTCTTTTGCTTTTTTTCTTTTTAAAATTTTTTTTAATCTCTTCATATTGCCTTTTTTCTTTTTCTTTTTCTTTTTTTATTTTTATTCTTTTGTTTTCTGTCCGGCGACTCGCACGACGTGGGGGATGTGTGGGGAGCAGCGGCAGAAGAGACGAATAAAATTGAAAAGATATGCTCTAAGGACGACATACAGGTGTACAGGGAGCCACGACCCCACTCCCCAACGACATTTCGACGTATATGGTCGAGATTCTCAACGTTTGCATGAGCGGATGCGCCATCTCAGGCATCCACCTTAGCTGTGCCTGGTTCAACTCTGCGCGCATGATCAACCCCACTATCTTCAAGCGCCTCCGCTACAACGACTGCCTTATTAATGATGGAAAGACCATCTCTAAAGGCGGCAGCCTCTCCTTCCAGTACGCCAAAACGTTCCATTACCCCCTCTTTGTTTCCTTCGTTATCTGCTACTGAACTAATAGTATATTTTTATTCAAAGTGGCTTATTGAAAGCTTAAAAAGAATAAGGAGCTCCGTTTTAATACACTTTTCCTTCCACTTTCAATTTTTGAAATTATATTTGCACTTGCCCCGACTAAGAGTTATACCGTTCTTCACCACTATGTAAATGCAGAAACAAGAAAGATGGCGCACCATTCTTCATACTATGTTAATGATGCTATGTTGATTATACTATGTTAATTAATTATGCTATATTAATTATTCTATGTTAAATATAGTATGTTAATCATTCTATATTAATTGTTTCAAAAATGATGTTATGTTAATTATGCTATGTTAATAATTATATGTTAATTATGTTAATCATTTTTTAAATAATCATGCTATGTTAATTGTTTTATGTTAATTATTCAAAAAATGATGTAATGTTAATTATGTTATATTAATTTGAAATAATTATGCTATTTTAATTATGTTGTTAACATCGAACATGTCCAAATTAATATAACAAAATAATTAACATAACAATCGTTGGAAGGAGGAGATTATACTATTCCAAATGATGGCCATGATAATTAGCTCATCTAAAGATGACAAGCCTATCAATTGGGGTGGATTTGGTGTCGTTTATATAATAGTTATTATGCTACCCGCGTAAACAAATACTAAAGCACACTTCCATATAAGATCCATACTAAATCTAAAAAAAAAATAACATTACCATTTACGGTAAGTACGACATGAACTACCGACAGCAGTTCTTCTCCAATATCAATATTAACATTATCTATTACGGAGAGAGAATGAGATTCTGATAAAAAAATAAAGAAAAAAAAGGAACGAGATTTCGGAGAGAGAAGGGATTCGGCTATCAGATCTAGAACTTTGAAAAAAAAAAGGAATGCATATTGAGGTGAACGGATGAGCTTATATAGTGAGGTGAATAAATGAGTTAATATAGTAAGGTGTAAACGGATTGGTACTCCGTGACGTAGACCAGTGGTTGATCGGTGCTCTGTGGGCCCCATCGTGATTTATGTGCTTTATCCATGACATTCATCCATTTTTAAACATCATTTTCTGGCTTGATCCCAAAAATTAGAGATAGACCACACCACCGGAAAATAATGGTGATTGGATATCCATCATTAAAATCGTCCTAAAGCCCACTGTATTGTTATTTGAAATCTAATATTTTGATTAGGTCATACAGACACAGATGAAGTGAAAAAAAATAAAGACAATCTTGATCCAAAACTTTTATGACCCTAAAAAGTTTTTAATGGTCAGCGTTCATTAAACATGCGTTTCCTATAATGTGGTCCACTTAAGATTGAGATATTACTAATCAACCATAAATTATATTAGGCATCATATGTATTCATGATATTTTTAATTTGGTTGGTATGTTAATTATTCTAAAAATGATGCTATGCTGATCATGCTGTGTTAATGACGCTATGTTAATATTGTATGTTAATGACGCTATGTTAATCGTGCTATATTAATTATCTTATGTTAATTAATTATATTATGTTAATTATTTTATATTAATTAATATATGTAAATTAATGATGGTATGTTCATTATAATATGTTAGTCATTATATGTTAATTATTGTAAAAATGATAATATGCTAATTATGTTATGTTAATCATGTTATGTTAATTGTACTATGTTAATTATGTTATGTTAATTATATTAATCATTTTTTGAATAATCATGCTGTTGACGTGAGCTGTAAACAACCAATAGAATTGTTGGCGTGAGCTAAACAATAAAGAGAGATTTTAGCATTGTAAACAACCAAGAGAGTTGTTGGCGTGAGCTAAACAACCAAAAGAGATTTTAGGCATTTGAAATTTGTAACATCCCGTAGCATGAGTGTAGGAGACGGAATTGTATAACAAAGAGGTTTTATTTATTTATTTTTATTTTTTATTTTTTATATATAACCTACGATTGAATGAAAAAGATTGTAGACAGAATTTTTTGACATGGTATCAAAGTCAAACGAGTTCTGACTTCCTGTATTACAACCCTAACTATACCTCCGTTCATGGCGGACTCTAATGATCCGAACTCCTCTGGCGGCACGTCCAATCTCTCTGACTCTATCCTTGAATTGACTACAAGGATGACCGAGGTTTTGAACAGCGCTCGGACCCCGACCATCACCACTGAAACATCCGCTGCTCCGATCGGCATTAAGTTGGATGGTTCCAACTATGCACTGTGGTCCCAGGTTGTCGAGATGTATATCTCTGGCAAGGACAAACTGGGGTACATTAACGACGACTTTCCCCAGCCGCTACCAACTGATCCCTCCTTTCGCAAGTGGCGCACCGATAACGCCATTGTTAAAGGTTGGTTAATTTCTTCCATGGATTCGTCCTTAATTGGCAATTTTATTCGGTTTCCTACGGCAAAAGCGGTTTGGGATTCCATTGCAACTACCTTCTTTGATGGTAGTGATACCTCACAAGTGTATGATCTTCGACGGCGTGTGACACGACTGAAGCAAGCTGCTGGCTCGCTGGAAAAATATTACACTGAGTTGCAGGGTTTATGGCGTGAAATTGATTTCCGCCGGCCAAATCCTATGGAATGCTCTGTTGATATTCAACACTATAATCGGATCATCCAGGAAGACCGTGTTTATGTGTTTCTGGATGGTCTTGACGATCGGCTAGACAAAATACGGGCTGATGTTCTACAGATGAAACCGTTTCCTACTGTCGAACAAGCGTATGCGCATGTTAGACGGGAAGCTATTCGACAGCAAGTTATGACTTCCCATGACACCGATGGGCTCCAGGGAGCTGTCTTGGCCTCCAAAGCCCTTACGTTAAGCACTTCTGCCCCTGGTAAATCTTCCAAGACCCGGAATTCTACTGATAAGAAAAAATGTTCTCATTGTGAAAATCAGAAATACACGTGTGAAAACTGTTTTAAGTTGCATGGGTACCTTGATTGGTAGCATGATCTTCAAGCCCGTAAACGTCCTGATGGAACCGGAACCAATGGAAGTTCAAGCACAGTTGTTGTTGTTGTTGCAGAGCCCCATCTTTCTCTTATACAACCAGTTGCAACATCCACGGATGCTCCTCCCAACTTGAACTCAGGTATCCCTGGTTTTGCTCTTCTTACCTCACACAGAGATGCGGACTGTAGTGCATGGCTTCTCAACTCGGGGGTCACGGACCATATGACATTTGCTATCTCAAACTTCTCTCAGACCTCTCTTCCGCGACGCACCAGCATAGCCAATGCAAATGGTGTTATCTCACCAGTCACTGGAGCTGGCTCTGTGACCTTATCTCCATCCTTGCATTTATCTAATACTTTACTTGTTCCGTCTCTATCCCATAAATTGTTGTCTGTAAGTCAGCTTACTGCAGACCTTGGGTGTGTTGTACTTATTTATCCAAATTTCTGTCTTATTCAGGATATTCTCACCAAGGAGATAATTGGACGTGGTACTAAGAGGGGGGGATTATATTATGTGGAAGACATCAGTATCGGCCAAGCCAATAACATGAACCATCCACATGCTGATAAAGAGACACTACTTTGGTTGTGGCATCGACGCTTGGGACACCCTTCTTTTCCTTATTTGAAGCATGTTTTTCCTGATCTGTTTAAGCATTTACAGGCCTCTGATTTGAAATGTGACACTTGTATTTTGGCTAAGAACCATCGCGCTACTTATCCATTAAGCATGACTAAAAGTAACACTCCATTTACGTTGATTCACTCTGATGTATAGGGGCCCTCACCTATTACTAATGTCTGGCTTTCGTTGGTTTGTTATTTTTGTGGATGATTGTACCCGTATGACATGACTCTACTTGATGAAACACAAAGATGAGGTTCTCAATGCCTTTGAAATATTTCATGCTATGGTTAGTACTCAGTACAGTGCCGCCATGAAGGTTCTCCGCTCTGATAATGGTGGAGAATATGTTAATTAGCACCTTAAAGCGTACTTTACTCAACATGGTTTAATTCATGAAACGTCATGCTCACAAACACCTCAACAGAACGGTGTCGCCGAGAGGAAGAATAGACATGTTCTTGAGACTGCTCGTACTTTACTTCTCGGTGCTCATATGCCGAAACGTTTTTGGACCGATGCCGTCTCAACTGCTATCCATCTTCTCAACCGAATGTCTTCTAAGGTTTTATCCTTTAAGACACCACTCCAATGTCTTTCTACTTATGTGTCACTACCTACCGCACTGATGCTTCCTCATCGCGTCTTTGGGTGTGTTGTCTATGTGTATCTCTACAAGAACCAGCACACTAAACTTGATCCGTGTGCACGTCGGTGTTTGTTTTTGGGCTATGGCGTCCATAAAAAAGGGTACCGATGCTATGATCCTACCACTCGCAAACTCTATGTGACTATGAATGTCTAATTCTTGGAGACTGATATGTTCTTTTCCTCTCCAGCACCTACTTCTACTCTCAAGGGGGAGATACATAATGAAGAGTTGAATTGGTTCTAACATGAGATGTCGAATGATAACTCAGGCGTTGTGAACTGTGAAGCCGAGCCGCAGGAGCATGGTGGGCCGAATGATAACTCAGGCGTTGTGAACTGTGAAACCGAGCCGCAGGAGCATGGTGGGCCGAATGATAACTCAGGCATTGTGAACTGTGAAGCCGAGATATATCCTAATGTAGAGCATGCAACATCTGAGACCGAACCTATATCCCCTCCCTCTAAAGTGTTAGCCGAATCATCTCCTGAGAATACTTCTGAGGTAAGTACTGTTATTACACCCTTACATACCGATGATATAGATGCATCTGCAGGATATGTCTTGCCTCTTAGGTACAATCATGGCAAGCCACTTAACAGATACTCTCTAGATATTGAAGAACGAAGGTCGAGGTATCTAATTGCTAACTATGTATCCACCAAACTCTCTGAACTTCTCAAGAAATTTGCACAGGAACTCTCCATATGTCAGATTTCTACCAGTGTTCATGAGGTATTGGCAAATCCAAGATGGACCCGAGCTATAAAGGAAGAAATGGAGGCACTACTTAAAAATGATACATGGACTCTTGTTCCATTACCTGAAGGAAAACAAACCGTGGGGTGCAAATGGGTGTTCTCCATTAAACACAAAGCAGATGGATCTATTGAACGGTACAAAGCACGACTGGTAGCGAAGGGATATACGTAGACGTATGGTGTCGATTATCAGGAGACTTTCTCACCTGTAGCTAAGTTGAATAAAGTTAGGGTGTTATTGTCTCTTGCAGCAAATCTTGATTGGCCTTTGCATTAATTTGATATAAAAAATGCTTTTCTCAACGGTGATCTCAAAGAAGAGGTTTATATGGATGTTCCTCCAGGTTATACAGTATCTTTAAAGAATGGAGTGGTGTGTTAATTACAGCGAGCGTTGTATGGACTGAAGTAATCACCACGAGCATGGTTTGAAAGGTTTAGCTTGGCAATGAAGAAATTTGGCTTCTAACAAAGTAACTCTGACTATACTTTGTTCTTAAAGCATTAGTTGGGCAAGGTAACTGCTTTGATAGTCTATGTAGATGACATGATTATTACAGAAGATGATGAAGAAGAAATCTCTCTGCTTCAAAAGCAATTAACAACTAAATTCGAGATGAAAAATCTGGGAGGACTCAAGTATTTCTTGGAAATTAAAGTTGTCAGGTCTAAGCAAGGTATATTTCTCTCCCAACGGAAATACATATTAGACTTACTAACCGAAGTAGGGATGTTGGAATGTAAACCTGCAGACACCCCCATGATTCAGAATCACAAGTTGAAGAATACCCAAACCAAGTACCAACAGATAAAGGAAGATATCAAAGGTTAGTTGGTAAACTCATTTATCTCTCTCATACTCGTCAAGATATTGCATACGCTGTAAGTGTTGTAAGTCAATTTATGCATAATCACGTAAGAGTCATATGGAAGCAGTGATTCAAATACTTCGATACTTGAAGTCATCCCCGGGCAAGGGGCTTATGTTCTCAAAACATAACAGTCAATCGATGGTTTATGGATACACGGATGCGGATTAGGCAAGTAATATCACTGACAGAAAGTCTACCTCAGGATATTTTACATTTGTTGGGGGAAATCTTGTAACCTGGAGAAGTAAGAAACAAAAAGTGATAGCTTTGTCAAGTGCTGAAGCTGAGTTTAGGGGAATGGCTAAGGGTCTTTATGAACTCCTTTGGTTAAGAAAGCTACTCACTGAAATCGGGTTTGCACCCACTTCCGAGATGGATATCTTATGTGACAATAAAGCTACAATTACCATTTCTCACAATCCTATTCAACATGATCGTACTAAACATGTGTAGGTAGATCGACATTTCATCAAAGAGAATCTTGAAGCAAAAATAATTAGGTTTCCGTTTGTGAAATCCAAAGATCAGTTGGCGGACATCCTTACAAAAGTTGTATCTAGCAAGGAGTTCTACAACTCACTTGACAAGTTGGGCATGCGAGACCTCTATGCATGAACTTGAGGGGGAGTGTTAGCGTGAGCTGTAAACAACCAATAGAGTTGTTGGCGTGAGCTAAACAATCAAGAGAGATTTTAGCATTGTAAACAACCAAGATAGTTGTTGACAAGAGTTAAACAACCAAGAGAGATTTTAGGCATTTGAAATTTGTAACATCTCGTAGCATTAGTGTAGGAGACGAAATTGTATAGCAAAGAAGTTTTATTTATTTTTATTTATTTTTATTTTTTGTATATAACCTACGATTGAATGAAAAATATTGTAGATAGAATTTTTGACACATGCTATATTAATTATTCAAAAAATGATGTTATATTAATTATGCTATGTTAATTTGGAATAATTATGTTAGATTAATTTGAAATAATTATGCTATATTAATTATTAAAAAAATAATGATATATTAATTATGTTATGTTAATTTGGAATAATTATGTTATATTAATTATGTTGTTAACATCAAACATGGCCAAATTAATATAACATAATTAATATAGCAACCGTTGGAAGTAGGGGATTATATTATTTCAAATGATGGTCATGATAGTTAGCCCACCTAAAGATGACAAGCCTATCAGTTGGGGTGGGTTTGGTGTGGTCCATATGATAGCTAATGCTACCTGTGTAACAAAACCTTGCCTGTAATGTAAATGTGTGGAACTCCTTAGTATATTCATTTACTGATTTATTCTCTTCATATAGACTGTGACCTCATAGAAGTCACATGCATAAATCACTGGTAGGAACTTTCTTTTTAGCTTCTTTTTCATCTTTTTCCAAAAATATACTCTCCTTACCTTGACGGATTTGTTTGGCTCTACAACTGTTCCACTAATTTCTCCATACCTCAATGGATTTGTTTAGTTTGTAGAGTATTCCAAACATGTTATTGCATGACTGAAAAAACTTTATAGCTACTAACTTAACCTTCCAATTGTCCACGATTTCTTTGTACAGTTATACCTGAGCACCTCTTCCAACTTGCTTAGCCAATTGATGAAGTCATCAACAGGGAAACTACCATGGAATTTTAGAATTTCTACCTTAATTTTGAGCTCTCTGTCACATTCTAACAATTAAAGGATTCGATCATCGGTATCTTTACAAGCCGAGGCCATTCATTTTTTAGTTAGGACCTTGGTGGGGACCTTCACCTATGATTCCACTTGTTCCAACTTCAGTTTTTGGATTCCCCCCACACTAGCTCTTTCACTTGCATATTGATATTGCCTACCAAATGTGTGAGTTGATCTACTCGCTCTGTGAGTGCGTTGATCAATTGGGTTACTTGCACAAACTCTTCCTGTATCACTCCTTTTGAAGCCATTAAGAGATGATAAGAGTAAAAAATCCCTGAAGATGACCCGCTTTGATACCAAAATGGTGGAACTTGGTCATCGAGTCAATGAAATCTCAAACAATTGAATCGCAGAGAATGGACAAGAGTAAAGCTACAAGAAATGTTTAAGCAAAGAGAAGAAATAACTTTTCTGATCTTCAAACTTCTTGTTTTACAATACTCAAGAAAATTCACAACATAGAAAATGTGGAATTCCTAACTCAAAACAGAGATTGGTAGCTAGAAAACCAAAACCATGTCCAGTCCACTGCCTATCAAAATGTTTGTTAAGCTGCAATATTACATTATATGTCACCACTAGCACTATATATATCTTCTCTTGTCCATGCATATGCACAGTGAAAAGGAACCCTTCTATGGATTTGGGAGCTTCATATCCTGTGCAGACCATATCACATTCTTCAACAATGAATGTTGCATGGCAACTCACTAACATTGTCAACATACTAGAAATGGCATTAGTAGCAGCAAACATAATAGCCTGCCACGTGACACTTTCCAAGTAGGAATCGGTTGGCTCTAGGAAGTACTCCAAGAATTACACTGTATACCGCAATGACAGAATGGTTCGTGCAATTTATTTATTTATTTTTATAATAATTCATGAAAATTTATTTAGATTATATTTCACTTTTTTTGGGGAAAAAAAGGGCTTTAATCATTTATGATTGCCTAAAGTTATAACTTGAAAAACAACTGGAAGAACATAAAGTTAGTCTATGTTAGTTGAATAATACATGATTTATTATTTAGGAGCCATAGTATGTATGGCTGCGAGGCCGATTTGTTATGAACAATTTGCAGGTTAGCTCTTTAAACGTTTGTGGCAAATTATTGTTTCTCCCCTTGTAGGTTTCCCTTGTTTGGGTGTTCATTTCTCCCTCTTTCAAATGTCACTGAACCATGCAAGAGTGGAAAAATGGCCAGGGTTCAATTAAGAGGCGTCTTTTGTACTGTCTCCTGTTTATATGGAACTAAAACTAGCAGGTGTGCTACTCCACCCGAATTCTCTTTTCGCAGGTTGAATAAAACCTGCAGGAAAAGAAAAACAGAAAAGATTGATTCTGTTTACCATGCAACATAAAGGTTTTCATTGTCTCTGATCCAGTGCTGCTTTTTTCTTCTTCTTCTTCTTCTTCTTTTTTTTTCTTTTTTATTTTAAGTTTTGGCCAGGTAAGAAGGTCACAAGGCCTTTATTTCATGGGTAGAGTTTTGGGGCCACAGCCTCGCCAAAACTCAGAAACTGTTCTCAGGGGAATGGTCATGCCTCAGGATCTATGTTCATTAACCAACTCAACTATTGAGTTGGAGGCTCTATGATTGGTGCGGTTTTAATACCCAGTGGAAAAAATTGCATCAAGCAGGTAATAAATTGAAATATACCTATTGGAAGACTCATGGTCATGTTGAAAATTTACACTTTCATACATCAAGAGGTGTATTTCAATTTCTTATCACCTGGTTGATGGATCACAACTATATCACTAGAAATTTAGATGCTGTTTCAAAATTTCTATGTATAGGCTATTGAAACATACCTAGAAAAGAAGTAATGCTTCATCACGCTGATGGTGTAAACATGCCTACCTATTGATCAGTTCTTAAAACATACACATACTCAGGCGGGTCATGACCATATCAATCATGATATTAGAGGCTTCCTATCATGACTAGAAGAGTCCTATTATAATCGACCATAACTTTGGTCAAGATACTAGCATCATATAATAAGCTCTCGCGTCCTACATTACATTTGAAGTAAGAACCATTATACAAACAGATCTGGCAATGGGCGCCGTAATTAGTACAGATATGCATATGTGGGATCATGAACATTCTGTATTTGTTTCTTATTGCTTCTCTCTAACTTGACCATAAACGTGCTCAATGTTCTTGCCCTGAATTTCAAAATCTCAAACTGACCAAGGCTTCTGGTTACTCAGGTTTTATCTCTTCTCCTGTTCACCTCCGGAAGAGATCTTGGTATTATACCACGTAATTTACATCCACCAGAGCCAGAAGGCCATGATGGGAGCATGGAAGTTAGAGGTGGCCAAACTCCGCAGCAGTTCTGTATCGGCCCCCTCGCTGCTCCCACTGTTCCATTTGTAACAACTGTGTGGAACGTTTCGATCACCACTGCCCTTGGGTAGGGCAATGTATTGGGTTGGTAAGGCACCCAAATGTCTATAATTTCTATCAAGCATGCGCTATGTTCTTGATATACTAACCATACTAAATCACATTCAACTATCATACGCACGTGCCCCAATCTGAATCACCCATGGACCTAAAATTGCACTGGTTGGATAGTCCTAACCATTCTATTGGATGACTTGTTTAGGAAGAAAATGGATGATTAAAAAGTGGACTAGTGGATCATGTCTAATGGACAGGTCTTCTATCTAAGCACTAATGATTTCGGAGGATGTAATTATTGGGCTCTAGCCTATCCATGATGGGGCCCGGCAAAAATGACTTTAGATTTCAGACACATCACATTTCAACTTGGGCTGCAGTGAGATTTGCATGTGATATTTTTGCAGTGTTAAATTAGCATTCCCAACCTGATATATTATGTGCCTGCTGAATTTATGGAAAAAAAGAGGGAGGTTTGGGAATTTAAAAGGAGAGGGAAGGATGGAGAATCCAAAAAATAGAAGACATAAAAAGCAGCAGCTAGCATGTGTTTCTTTGTTACTCCATTTTCTAGGTATTTGCACCAATCTCTTATCTATTTCACTACTGGTTGCAGCGCAACTACCGGTTCTTCTTCATGTTTGTCTTTTCCACAAGTCTGCTGTGTATATATGTATTCGGGTTTTGGGGCGGGCTGGCCGGTTCATCACCCGAGGCGTTCCAGTTGGGGCAGAAGAAGTGGGAGCTGGGAAATATCGCCTGATGTCCTTGCGATGGCAGCAGAGGCTGGGGAATCGGATAGGATTGGCAGCGGCAGCAGCACGAACGGAAATCATTGATAGGATGGTCTGGTTGGATTGGGCTTGAACGTTTTGGTGGTAGGATGCTGTAAGTTATGTTGCATGTGTTTGTACTGACTGGCGCATTGGGACACTATTCAGGACCCGATGGATCAGCAGCCTATAGTTTCGCTTTCCTCAGTCAATGGATGTGTTGCAGTTGTGGAGTTGTCCAGTTTGTTGGTTTTCTAGGGTTTTGCTTATTCGAGTACTTCGATTATCAGTACTGAGGCTTGTTTGAATTTGGGTGTACAGGGGCTGAAATCTTGCAGAGGACGCTCTGATTTCCACGGATTTGTTTTTCTTCTGCCATTTTTAAAGCTAAGCATTTACTTAAATTTGTTTTTATCAGCAATACAACATACCATGGTGCAGTGATCTAGGCGATTGTCTGTTGGGCTGCACCTTGGAAGCGCTTTCTAGATTGGGAAATAGCAGTTGCCAAATTAATCAGTTCACCATGTTTCTCTCCATCATTAATAAGTTGAAAAATGAGATTTTTTAGGTTGTACTATAGACTGGATTTTCGGTGTGTGATCATCTGCAGTTGGCCCATGTAACAATGGCCTGAATCATTGAAGCCATGAGTCACCTGAACACAATTAACTCCGGTTTTTATTACGCTGCATGTCATAGGTCAGAGGTATGAAGGAGGTTATACATAAGCCAAAGGGAGCCTTTTGTAAAAGTGAGGCCGTAGTGGTGCCTGAGAGAGATCTGGGCCATTCATCAAGTGGATCTCAGAATCTCCTTCGAATTACTCCATTCCAATTTAAGGCCGACATCAAGTGCATTTGAGGAAAAAAAAATTTGCAAAAACTAGGCCTGACATGAGCCATGGACCTATGTTTGTCTGAGCCTGACCCAGCTCGGACCAGGACCGTTGCCAACCCCACTAGTCTTGAAGAAATTCTTTGCTCAGAGATCTTCATATGGACCCAAAAATACGAGATTGTTTCATGATTGACCGTCCATCCTCTGGGCCCTCGCTAAAATAGATCATGATCCAGTAATCAGAATGAAACCATATGTGGTAAACATTAATTTATGGGGTTGAGCGTGAATACACTTCCATCTGTAAATCTGTGCAGCATAAGCTCGTATTGTTGCCTGTAGATACCAGAATACGGACGATACTGATCGTTAGGCCACCTACATGTGGTTCCATATGGCAAAAGCGTCACGTGCCTTTTCTTAAAGAAAAGAAGGGGACAATTAATAAACAAATATCAAAATACATATTGTAAAAAAATAAAAATAAAAAAAAAAAACTCCGCTATTTCTGAACTTACGTAAAGCTTATGATAACCAACTCTCACAAAGCATCCTAACAAAATTCCTAATTATTGTTTAAGAAGAACCCTAATTCAGAATACTGGGCTGTGGCGGAGGAGCGGCTAAGATGGTGGTGCCTGGGCTGTGGCGGGGTAGCGGCTAAGATGGTGGTGCTTGATGGGGTTGAGGAGTGAACGGCTCTGATGACGGGAGGTCGGATGCTTGTTCAGCGAGTTTGTGACTGTGGGTCACGCAGTCGTCTGTTTCGGGGCTGAAGCTGAAATCCGAAGATGAAGAAGAAGGGTTTTGTGGGGGTTTTGATTTGATGAGAATATCATTAGGGAATAAGGGAAAGGAGAGGAGGTTTTGTCTTGGGTAAGGAGGAGGTGGTGCCAAAGACAGTTGTGGGGCCTTTGATGGAGGGCTGAGATTGATTCTAGAAGAAGAACAGGAAGAAGAGAAGGGATGAAGATGATGGCTTTTGGAAGAAGGGAAGAAGGGTTTTGAGAGAGAGAGTTTGGCTGACATGGTTTTTGCCCGATAGAAGCTTTGCTTTCTTTCTTTCCATTGTAAAGTCTTGGTACGGGAGATATAAATATAGGAAGCGACAACGCGATTTCCGTCTTCAACGTGTGTATTTCAAGCGAAAGCGCCGTCTGCATTTTCATCGCGGATTTATTTATTTATTTATTATTATTGCGGTAAGTGGGCCCGCGGTTCGGTAATCTATACCGTTGATCTGTTTTGTTCTAATGTGGATTGGCTATATCCGTAAATTTTTCCTGTGTAGGAGAATAAAGACTCTTGATTTGGGTCCAACAGACGGGTCGTGCTATTAGTGGTTGGGATCTTCCAATCCTCTAGATCTTACGCCAGGGTTACTGAAGCGTGGGTCCCACCTTTATGAATTGAGATGCTTGACCGACTAGGAAACGTATCATGCAATTCTCCGGCGTCAATTACTTGTTGCCCCGGTAGAGGAACTTTCTGTTGGCGGAGTGCACGTCTCCCACCTGCAGGCGGACACGGATTCCCAGCCACCCAGATCGTCGGGGACGCGGATTTGGTACTGATAGCGTCAGTAGCGATGTGGCTACTGACAGTGCTCCGTGGGCGCTTTCCAGCCTTTTTCAGACTATTTCAATGCATTGGCATAGAAGAGAGGTATATCCAAGTCTCCTACATACACCATCATAGAAAAGAGTAGTGATTGAACACTCACCGTTCAGGTATGCATGACCTAATCAACAGGTTGGATGGCAAATAAGCATTACAGTAAGCAGTTTTTAATAGCAAACAATCCTCTAAACGAATTGATAAATAACAAATAAGCATTACAGGTAGGAAGTTTTTAATCGAGATGTAGATATCCCTCTTTTATGAGATCGTTACCGGTAAAGTAACGATTTAAGAAAATAGATAAATCACTTCGATAAAACACATATATCATGCGGAGCCCACCTTCACTACTGATGATGTCAATACACAATCTGTCCCACAGCCGGAAGCTGTGGGCCATCGTGGTATTCATAAGAAATCCACTCCATCCATCCAATTTTTTTTTTAGCTCATGTGAGCTCGCGAGCCAAAAAAAAATTGAGGCGTATCCGAAACTCAAAGGACTACACTACATGAAAAATTGGTAAAGGAAATGGCCAGGTCGAAACTTCCTGATGTTGATGTTTGTATGGCATCCAAACCTTTCCTAAGGTCATTCCCACTGAGATGAGCTGAAAAGACGAGAATATTAGCATGATACAGAACTTTTGTAGCCCCAGCGTATAATCCCCACCGTTTCCTGCAGCGTGGTCCGATTGAGTTTTGGATCGTATAATCCCCACCGTTTCCTGTAGCGTGGTCCGATTGAGTTTTGGATCTGCCTAATTTTTGGTTTCGTGCACAAAAATGAGATGAAAAATTGGATTGACGGGGTGGATTTTTCATAGACATAACGGTGGGCCCCACCTAGCTTCCGACTGCTGGAACTTCCAGAAGTCGGGGGTCGCAGGCAATCAGCGTCCACCGCACGCTATTTCAAAAGAGGATCGTATTATGATACGCGGCCGCTTTCTTGATGCACGGGTTTTCGAAAGTTCCCGTGCACGTTCAATGGAAAAACGTCCCAGCTTGACCAGTTGGGATTTTTTTAATCTCGGAAGTGCAACCAACCATCGGTCCAATCACCAGCCATGGGCGCTGCTGGACCGGATCCTACTCTTCAACACCTTTTTAAAGCAGCGCGTACAACACCTCTTTTGAGGCCCACCATGTTGTATATGTAAAATCCACTCCGTCCATCAGGTACTATCCAGTTACAGGGAAAAAAGCCCATCTAATATATACTGCTCAATTGGGTCAAACTAGAGTGAGTGATAGAGATGGTATAACAACCATAGGTTTACGTGTAGGCCCACCATGGTTTATATATTTCATCAAACCCGTTCATCATGTGTAAATCACAAGAATAAAGTAAAAAAATAGAAAAAATATATGATCGAAATATTATACCGGCCACACCGTATGAACTTACAAAATGTTAAGAGCAATTCTACATTGTTCCATTAATGTGGCCCATCAGAGTTTTTTAATGTTCTGATATTTCATATGTACGGTTAAAAAAAAGTTATAACCTGAAGGATGGAATGGATTTACATAAAAACATGGTGGGACCTACATAGCGTAGGCGTGTTCAGAAGCTGCGTAATACAGGTGTTGTAGACGATTCCGGTCCGGCGCTACTTGTTATGCAAGTCAGTAGCCCGAAAGAAAAAGCAAAGAGTACCCAAGCGACTCGTTATATAATTCCTCCCAATTGTTTGAAAACTCGGCGAGTTGACTCAGTAAACAGGCCAAGTCTTGCTCAGATCGACAACAAAACATTTTGGGTTTCTATATAACTCGGCACTAACTCGGTGAATCTTCCGAGTTTTCCACCACCTCTGTGTTAGTAAGAAACCATACACTAGGTAAGCTGAGTGCTGGTGCAAGTTATAGTGCTCCCAATTGCATTGGGTCAAGTGGACAGTTCACTTGATCAATCCAAACTGTCCATTAAGTCCAGAACACACTTCTAGGGTATGATGTTATCATCGCACTGATTGGACCATCCAATCCATTCCTTGATTTGGCCTTTTTTGAGCCATTCATTTTATAAGCCATGGATGGGATGGTTAAGGTTGCCTAGCAGAAGTGATCCTCTATAATAATAAGTAATCCATGATAAGCCCAATAGTAGATAGATCAAATTGTTGATTGGACCTATTTTTATGTAATTGATCTTGGCCGTCAATATTAAATTCTATTGATCAGATGGTTAATATTGTCAGATCGGTATGATTGTTGCATGATAGCCTGTGAAATGATCCTTAAACCTAATGAATGGTCTGGATCAAAGGACTGGATTGTCTAAGGATCCCAATGCAACTATGAGCACTAGAGCATCTTCATGCTTGAAGTTTGCTCTACAAGAGCTGGGCATCGGTCCGGGTCAGACCGAATTGGGCCTAACCCGGTCAGATCTGAAATTCTAATAAGCTGACCCGAAATCGATCCAATCCGAGACCAAGTCCAGGTCACCTGACTCGGACAGATTCGTTGCTTGATTGACTTGACCCGATCCGAGTCCGACTCGGTCAAAGAAACCGAGTCGGATCGGGTTGGGCACTATTCGGATTATTTGATACGGTATGGTCCACTTCAGTCTTCAATGTATCATAATTTCTTGTTCAATGCCTAAAATGATATGTCAAAATGGATAAACGACTTAAATAACATATATACATGAAGGTGGGCCCCACGTGACTATAAAAAATGTGTATCATGCTTTCTCTGATGTATTAATGTATTACGTTGACGTGCATGCAGCGACTTTCTTTTCACGCTAAATACGTTACTTACTTTATTGAGTTTAGCAAGTTATATGGGTCTGATGGTGGGGTATGTGTTATATCCAAACTTTCCATTCATTTAGCGAGCTCGTCTTAAGGCTTGAGATTAAGATTAAGACAGATCTAACTATCATGTGGACCACACAAATTGTTTAACAATGAAAATCATTTTCTGCTACTATTTGCGATGTGGTCCACATGATCGTTGGATATTATTCATTTTTTGAACAATGCTCTATAATAGTCTCTAAAAATATATGAACAGTGTAGATATAATAAATACATCACTGTAAGGCCCATGTAACTTTGATATCCTTTAAACTGTTCATACAACTCGGAGCTCGAGAAGCGTCAGTGCTCGTCTTGGCACGACACGTAATTATAGCTAGCGTCTACACACAACTAGCGCCTACAGGCTACAACTAGCTACATAGTTGTGTGCGGTACATCGGCAAATTTACTTGCTATTGGACATAGCAAACTCTGTTGGGGCCCACCTTGAATGCGTGTGATTTATCCACACCGTCCATTCGTTTTTGCATATTATTTTAGTGGTTGAACTCAAAATTGATACATATCCAAAGCTTAAGTGGACCATACCATAGGAAAATGTAGAAGGATTAATAAAAACTATTCTGGATTGGGTAGGATTGGATCTGTCTAGAATCGGATTGGGTTTTCGGGTTGGGTTGGGTTGGATCAGGGCCAATCCAAACTCGACCTGAAAAACTATCGGATCAGGACGATCAGAATCGATCAGGCCCAATCAGACCGTTGGTTATGTCTAAGGGTCCCAATGCAACTAGGAGCATTAGCGCATCTTCATGTTTGAAGTTTGTTCGACTTAATAAATGGTAAACCACCAACCGTTGAGGTCATGGTTTAAAATAACATCCATATGAGCTGCTGGTTTTCAGTACAATACATTCATCAGGTGGGCCAGACACCTACGTTGATTCGTACAATTGGTCGTTCATTATATCCGACGGTGTGTCTTGCCTGGACCTCCCTAATTTGACAGCAGGAGATTTTATGTGGTGACCGACGTTTTGCAGGCTAGAATGTTTTCTATATAAAGAGGTGAGCTCCAGTGGTACTACAAATGTGGGGCCCACATGGTGTATGCATCGCATTCAACCTGTCCATCAGGCATTTAAATCAGCTCGATCTAAAACTCTGGTGGGCCACATCTCAGGAAACACGGTGGGAGGGGATGCTCACCCTTGATTCTCGCCGAGTCTACCTGAGTTGCAGAACAGCCTGATGTCTGTCTTTACCCTTCATCCAAAGCAGTTGAAGTGTTTGAACGACCTGGATCACGTATATACAACGTGATCGGGTCCCCACGCAAATCAAGGGTGGAGGCTCCCTCTCTACCTGTCCCCTGTGCTGTGGCCAACTGAGTTTGTGTTGGGTTGATTTGAACTAACGTAAGGCAGCACATCTGATGGACGGGTAGGATGTTGTGAATAATACGTGGGGTCCACTTTTGCCCGGTGCACCACGGGATCGCACCCCCATGAACGGAGAAGCGGATTGGCCCAGCTACATAGATGCTATAAGCATGTGTCGTGCGAAGATGAGCACTGACGCACCTCAAGCTCCAATTCAAAGGAGATCAAAGTTACGTGGCCCCAAAGTGATGTATTTATTACATTTACACTGTTTATATATTTTTAAAGAATATTTTAAGCATTATCCAAAAAAATGAATCAAATCCGAAGATTATCTTGTCTTGACCGTAGCGTAAATAGCAGCGGAGATAAAGATTTTCACGCTTAAACAATTTGTAGGGGCCATCATAATGTTTATTTTCTATCCAATCTGTTCATAAGGTCACGAAGACCTTTATGGAGAGGAAAAAATAACAAACGTATTGATCCAAAACTTCTGTGACTCGAAGAAGGGTTTCAATGGTAGACGTTTCATCCCTGCTAGTTTTTGCAGTATGGTCCACTTAAAAATTACATGTCTTATTTTTAGTCTCAAGCCTTAATACAAGCTCAAAAAATGAATGGCCGGTTTGGATATAATATATACCACATGATAGAACCCACAGAAGTTGCTGACGTCAATACAGCATCCAAATAACTGCTCCGAGGTACACCAGCTAATCTGCTTCCCATGAGCTGGTGGGTACGAGTCGTAGCATGTCAAGTACGGCCCATGAATTGAGACCCGATTCCAGGTCCATCACAATTAGAGTGGGCCCAAATGTTGAAAGCCCAATGTCTGAATGAAATGCCATTCCTAGTATATTTCTCTGTGCACGCATGGCCCGCTTGATCAACGGATAGAATAGTAACATTAAAGTGGGAAGTAGTGATTTAATCAATTTTCTTTTCTGGTCGGATTTGGGCCTGATGTGGTATGTCTGTACTGGGCCTGTCCGGCTAAGGTTGTTAGTTTTTAGCGTATGGAGACTGGAGGCCAATTGCCAACCAAATCATGGGAGACCCTTCAGCAGCAAACTTGCCGAGATGTCATTTGTTTGATATCCAAGCCGTTCATCAAGTGAAACCCGTCATGAACATTCCTTGTCTAAAAGATCAGGCGGTTCCAATCATCATGTGTTTCCCAGCCGGTCATGCACATGTAGAAGAAATGTAAGGGGGTGTTTTTACAGTAGGTTATTTTATATAAGCTATTTATCCCATAAGCTTAACTTGGTTTCTAATTAATTAGTAAATAAGTATGCTTGGTAAATAACATACTTATGATTCAAAATGTAGAAAAACATATTTAGTTTTCAACATCATAAATAATTATCCCAAATGTCCGTCTAGTCCCCCTCATATTCACCATCAATCATGTGGGGCCAACCTTTGATGTGGATTGTTCATTGTGTGGGCCATCCATCATGCACAGTTCACCTTGTTTGTGCGCCATTCATCGTTAGGGACCGGTGCATTACGTGGGGCCCAATTTTGATATTAGTCATCTATCATGTGGGGCCCACCATCAATGTTATTGTCCATCATGTGGGATGCCCATCACACGGGATGTGGGCCATTCATCATTAGGCTCGGATCTTTGATGTAGATCATCCATCATGTGGGGCCACCTCGATATGGGCCATCATTATGTGGGCCCCACTAGATCAAACCCATTCATTGAATGACTTTCCAATCCCATGAACTTAGACAGAATTCATGGTTAGTTTCTTTTAAGTTGAAATCGGTTTTACTCAATAGGCTTGTATGTAGTGAGTAAACTCTATTCGGCACACCATAAATGTGCGTGGTTTATCCATACCGGTCCTTCGTTTTTCCAGCTTACTTAGGGGGTTGAGCCCAAAATTGAAGCATATCCAAAGCATAACTGAACCATTCCATAAGAAACAGTGGAAATCTTCCACTGTTGAAATCTTGCTAGGCCCTACAATGATGTTTATTTATCATCCAACCTTGCTAGGCCCATGGTGATGTTTATTTGTCATCCAACCTGTTCATATGATCACAAAAACATGGATGAAGGAAACATAAATATAAGCTTGATTCAAAACTTCCGTGGCATTCAATTAATACTGTTTCCTGTGGTGTGGTCCATTTGAGCTTTGGATATGCTTCATTTTTTGGATCAACCCCTAAAATTAGCTGGTAAAATGGATGGAAGGAGTGGATACATGACGCAAGGGAGGACTTGAGGTCGAGCACCGTCTTCCTCAGGAGGATAACTATTCCGAATCCACAGAACTTCTCTAGACTCCTCACAGAGACTTCTCGAATCCACGAGAAAAGAAGCAAAAAATAGAAATAAATTCTAATAAATTCAAAATTGATTGATGAATAATCAAAAACAAGTTCATAACCCTTTAAATAAGGGTATCAAGCAATGGGAAAGAAATCAGAATCAAACTATAACTCAAACTCCTAGAATCCGCGACTTACTATAAATAGTAAACTTACCATTTATAGACGGTCATGATGTCTACTAGTGCGCAAGGTTTTCGGCCAAAAATAGTAAGTGTCCTATTTGGCTTCACCAAACCGTTCTCCTAATTATTCTAAGCTCTTTTCACATTAGGCGCAATTCCTAAAGCCCGACGGATGAAGAGTTATAATCAAGCTAAAACTTACTATTTATAGTAAAAACGGAATTAAAATAGGGAAACGACCATCGATCAAAGGGTTTTTCGCAATTCCGGGCTGTGCAATCCAGCATAGCTGGGTTGGTTGGCTAAAGTAGCTCGTTCTACCCCAAAATCATATATTTTACGTCAGATAACTCATTCCGGATTGCGAGATACGCTCGATCTAAGGTCCGGTGGTCCGGATCACTTCTGTCGTCGACCAGGCCTTTTCTGATCCATCTTGGCCATGAAACTGTCCGTGACCCACTCTACATCAATACAGTATATAAATCACCATGGAGTCCATACAATTTACTCAGTAGTGAGTTACTCAGTGCGCAATACAATTGCCTTTTAGGTGATGTGGCAGTGAAAATGAAAGAAATAAATTGCCTTTAGAAGTTGAAATAAATAAATTATTTTTCCTAAATAGTTATTTAGTTAAGTTTCATAACCAAACTAACTTATTTAATAAAAGGAACTTATTAACCTAGCTAAGTTCAAAAAAACTTACTTAAATGGTAGAATCCAAATGGAACCTGGAGAGACACGGATTGCCTGGAGACCAATTCACCAGGGATATACCTAGTGACCCCACTCTGTGGGCCCAGTTTGATTAAATGTTTTATCCACATGGTCCATTTGTTTTCCGGTCATTTTAAGCTATGAGCTTAAAAATGAGGTAATTCAAAATTCAAGTGGACCACTTAAAGGAAACAATCAGCATCACCTTCGAAACCTTCCTAGGGGCCATCATGATGTTTGCCTGCCATTGAACCTGATGAGGAGGTCAGTAAGCTTAGATGAAGGGAGGGCACAAATATCAAAATGAAAAACTTCCGTAGCCCCCATGCATTCAATCTCCTCCATTTCCTATGGTGTGGTCCACTTGAGCTTTGGATTGAACTCATTTTTTAGCTCAAGCTAAGCCCTTAAAGAGGCTTGGAAAACGGATTGGCAGTGTGGATGAAACACAAACATTATGGCGGGCCCTGTGGGCAATAGAGATATTTAGAGGTGTGCACTAATCAAATTGAGTCATGCTTGGCACAGCTTGGCTTGGCTTGGTCCCCACGCCTGGCTGGCTAGCTCGACTCTCCAAACTTAGCAACTCAAGCTAGCGTAAACCAATAATAATACTTTACAATGTTTTTTTTTCTTGTAATAATTTGTTTAGTATCTATTCTTTCCTCGCCACCATCTAATCCCGTGGAGAATGGATGCACCCGAAACACCCGGAACAATGTTTCGTTGAGTCATTTTATCAAACACTCAACAACCAGCATTAATATCAAAATAGCCACGTCATTGAGCTAATTTGATCCGAGTCTATTCGAGTTGAGGGTTGATCCAAGCCGAGTCAAGCTCCACCTAGGCTTGAAATTTTTTCAAACCCTAAAACTTAGTCGACTCGGTCATTTGGAACTGAAGAGGGTTGTACTATTTCGAGTCGAGTCGAGTGAGCGGACCGAGCTAACTCTACTCGTATGCAGCTCCCGTAGGCCGCGTTCCCTACCGTATTTCTCCACCGTATCATCTCCCTGTAAATTACTGGAAAAGGTATTCATTTGCGTGAAAGGGTCGTTCTCAACTTGCCTACAATCCACACGTGTACTAGATCTGGATCACTTATCAGGTAGAGAACACTATCATAATGCCATGGGAAAAAATGTTCATATCGGTACATTGGTCACGTGGACGCGGTTATGCAAGAACAATGGACGGTTAGGAAAATCATCGATGGACTTGTAGCTTTCATGTGTGTCACACCTAATATGTGGACTATATATAATTATTTCAAGGTCATTATCGAAGTATAATTTACCTGATGAATGGACCGGATCTCTCACATCTATCCAATGCTAAAAATTGTGCTGAGAAGCTCTTCATCAATCTCACGCGAGCGAGCATACTTGGTATTCCCATCATCCGCGGAAAAGGAGAGTTGATTACCTACATCAATTGGCACCACAACTTGTATGTCTGGCATTCCTTTTCAACATATTAATTATTTTTTTTATAAAATCTGAACCATTAAAAATGAAGGATCCATCATGAATGCCAAAAAAAAAATATGTGGGTTGTATCTTCATTTGACCACATAATTATAAACAGTAAATAACTGACGGTATGGTTCAAAATATTTTTGTGGCCTGCTTCTTGTATTGATTAAACAATTTTACGGTTTGAAATTTTAATCGTATTTTTTTTAGAATTGAAATGGTACTGATGTTCTAAAATGGGTGCAATGTCATCATAAGATCCAGCGTATCAAACATACTCCGCCAGAGTATCGAAAATTCTTTCCATTTTGAATGAAATGGAAGCCTGGAACCCTCCACATACTTGTAGAAATTCCGAGTTTCTTCTTCCCCGCCAAAATATCTCCAACAGAAGATTCCAGAAAACCCCCTTCCGCCTATAAAATCCCAAACGCATTCCTTGCTCATTAACAGAAGAAAACAAAATCCATTCTCGAAAGAAAAATCGTTCTCCTTTTCAAGAAAAATCCCAATCTCTTCTAATCCCAGCCATGGAAAACCCCTTCTTCAGAAATTACTACAATGCCACTCGCCCACGCTTCTCTTCAAACCCTCGCTTCTCCTCCCAAAGCCCTAGATCGATCCCCGTCCATCAGGAGGAGCAGCAGCAGCAGCAGCGATCGAAGCCCTCGCCGTCCTCGAAGATCGTCTCGATCCCTGTTCATTTCGTTGGATCGGAAAAAACCAGATCGGCCTCGGCCGTCAAGATCCAGAAGGTCTTCCGGGGCTTCGTGGTACGGAAGAACGTGAAGAAGATGGTAAAGATACGATCAGAAGCATGCAAGATCGAACGGAGGATCGCGGACACGAAGGATCTCATCCTTTCAGATGTGAAGGAGCGGCTGAGAGTGAATGAAATGCTGATGTCTCTGCTTCTTCAGTTGGATTCGGTTCGAGGAGTTGATTCAGGTGTGAGGGAATTCCGGAAGGCGGTGATACGCAAGGTCATTGTCTTGCAGGAAGCCGTTGATGCGATAGTCGCTCTCCCAGACACGGAGAAGAAAGATCAAGCCGTAGAAATGTCAGATTCTGCAGATTCTTTAGGTAATCGGGAAACTGCCACTGATTCCATTGATCAAACCCTAGAAATGCAAAATATTGCAGAAGCGCCAGATAATTTCAATTCTGTGGCCCCAGCGGCTGATGATCTAACCATAGAAATGCAAGATTCTGTTTTCCCGTCTGACAATTGCGACTCTGTGGTGGAAGCTGTTGTTGATCTAACCCCAGAAATGAAAGAGTCTGTTGATTCTATAGATAATTGCCGATCTGCTGATCAATCCCAAGAAGAGCAGGATCCTGTTGAATCTGCAGAGAATTGTGGTATTCCATCCGATTCCAACAGTCAAATTCCACAGATTCAATCCCTTGCAGAACCTACTGAGGATGATGGAAATCTGTCCATCGGCCGCGTCAGTCACCTCAAAGAAGCCCATGATCTTGTCGAATCTGTACAGAATTCTAGGGATCTTGTCGAGTCATTTGATAATTGCAAATCTGTAGCTGAAGCCGACAATGAAGGACAGGAATGCTCTGTAGATCCTACCGAAGAAACCCCAGTAGAAGCTGATATGAAGCCATGTGAAAGCAAACACGAAGAAGAAATTCCCCAAGTGGAGAATCCGGCGGAATCAGTGGAGAACGACCCAACTCCGGAAGTCCATGATGCCATGGAAATCCAAGGAAGTGATGTGTCCCACCCAAATCAAGATGGGAAGAGCTGTGATAGTAGCAGTGGTGTGATGCTGAGTATGATGGAGAGGCTGATGGAGGAGAATTGCAAACTGAAGGGTTTGGTAACAGAGCTATGTGAGAGGAATGTGGTGCAGAATCGGCTGATGAACTCTCTCTCACACAGGGTGGAGCAGCTGGAGAGGGTTGTCTCAAGGAGTGAGCGGATGCGGTTGAAGAAGAAGAAGAGGCAGGCGGCAGCGGCGGTTGAGAGATCGGAGATGGCTGCTGAGACTAGGAGATGTGGTAGGAGATTGTGAGGTGTGTTTTAGATCATTTGAGGTTCTGTACAGTGGCATCTCGAATCAGTTGTACCGTGAACAGAATCGGACAGAGTGTTTGTAATGTGGAGTTGCAATGGAAAATAATGAGATTTTCTCATGTTTCTCACCTCTTTGGAAAATAATTAGATTTATGGTGTGTAATTGCTGCAAATTTTATAATGATTGAATGGATTCGTACAATCGTTGAATGAATTCATGGTTGGGCGAATTTTGACTGAGAATTGTGAATGAATTTTGACTGAGAGGGGGTGGCCATTACGGCCACCGTTTCCGTAACAGAATACCTTGCATATCACACAGGACCCATGAATGCTTACATATCTCTGCATGCGTACAAAAAGAAATATCATATGCAGGGCTTCAGCCATTTTTGCCATCTTGGTTATTACCCAACTGCTGCCACAATGAGTTTCTGGGTTCGGACCCAACTTTACCCATGAATACAGATCATAGAGGCATGCGTGAATCGGTAGATGAGTGCAAAATATTTTCCCCCTACCAGTTATTTCACTTCCGTTGAATCCCCTGCATGTTCAAGTGAGTCAACTCAGTTTGCACTGTGGATTGCTTGCAAGGTGAGTTGTATTCTAAATGTAGGGTATAATATTAAAGGACGTGTATAGAATACCCTAGAACCATTAAGAAAATGTTCCTGAAACAAGTTCCCTAAGTTGCTGTTATTCAGTGGAGAATTTGGAATTTCCAAATAAGACTAGAGCAAAGTGATGCTATGAGCAGAAGGAAAATCCGTTCCACAAATTTTTTCAATGTAACGATTAAAAAAATAAATAATTTCAACATCCCAACATCCCCAGCTGAACGCATCATAACTTATCCTGTTTCACTGGATCCTTACTCTTGCTCGGGTGGTATATTCTCAAGAGTTTCAACACCCAGTCAAGGGTTCGGTATGTGTGCGTGTTAAAAAAATAAAATAAAAAACTTTCCTGTTTCACCCACCATTCCAATATCTAAGGGACCTTTCCTTGGAAGTTTATAAACCTTCAAATCCCTTCTCAGCACATCCAGTGAGGTCCTTTTAGGTCTTCCCAAAGTCTCTTGGGGCCCTTCAACCCTAATCAAAGTTCCTCTTGTTACTGGGTTTTCTACAGCTTTCACGGCACATGATCCAAATATCAATAATAGATAGCTATTTCCAACCAAACTGCCTTCAAGTTGATTAACTGCAAACATAGCTAAACTAATGCAAATAATGGTTATTCAAAGACACATCGCAACTAGCCTTCTGAGAGGACAGAATTGGAATACACAGTAAAAAAGGACATCAACCTTCATTTTCTTTGTCATTTTGAACGATATCTCGATCATCAAACCTTGGAATTTGTCAGAAAAGCATGGTTAGACATTCTTCTGGGAATAGTAGAATAGATCTAGCAGAATCTCACAAAATTTCGTATTGAATAAATTTTCAAATGATTAAATTGTACAGGTAAAAATATACAACTTGTGTTGACGGTACATAAATTAGAGAAAATATCTTCAGCAATATGCAAAAACTACTCCAACTTCCTCAGCTGCTGGCGTAGAAGAGAAGCATAACTCATTCCTTCCAAAGTCGAATTTGGCCCGAAAAGGCTATGCATCTGACATCTGGCTCACCAACTGGGTAAAGGTGGTCCAATTAAGAGCATCAAATAGGTTTTTGTTCATTCTCACAAAGTTGAATGAGAAAGTCGGGTCATGAACACTATCCGTATGAAGCTTAGAACTCTTTACAACCTGTTTCAGGGATGCATTATCCAGCCTCGTTACAGAATTTTCACCTGTGAGTGATATACCACACATCCTTGCAGCAAATATAAGCTGTCTGAGAAACCCTTTAGGGCTGCTGCTGGGATTCATCTGCTCCTCTTCTCTGTCTTCAATGTCAAAGCAAGTACAGCACAAGGTCATTCTGTACCTACCCAACATGCGAGCAATAGGGAGGTAGCCATCTCTGATCGAGCTATTGTAATAGCCGGCAGTTGACTCAGACGGATGAGACTCTGTACCATAGTGCCAATGTATGCCATCCACTTTTGTCGAAATCTTTGCACCAGTACTCCAGAAGATGGTATCTGCAGCCATGCACAACCTCTCCCTGTGCAGAAGCAGCATCCCGGAGTACCATTCAAGAAAAAATCGACCATAAGGTGTATTTTGGATTCTGCATCAAGTTACTGGCACCAAGTGGGCCTACATTTCCCCACTCACGCATCCCAATATCTCGTGTACATGCATTGAGCGAAGCTAGCATATACTGACAGAAGAAAAGAAATCAACAGAGAGCCAACTGGATTAAAATTTCATAGTTTATGTAATGAATTGAATATAAGGTAAAGAAGAAAAGTGATGGGGAGAGTTCTTCCAAATACGATGAACAGCACATTTTACCACAAAAATGCAAATGTAGTAGAAGCTATCTCCCTACCTTATCATAACATTGAAACTCTCCAAGTTCCCGTAAGCGACAATCCTCATGCCGATCGGTATCGGTCTCTCCATTTTTGTCTACCTTATCATAACACTGAAACACTAACACTGAAACTCTCCGAGTTCCCGTAAGTGTTATCATAACACTGAAAATGGGGGGAAATGTTTTAATAGTACTTTGCATAACTAACACGGAAAACAAAAATCTTTTGTAAGATCATCACTCCAAGAAACTTCTTGAAAGTGTCTCTAAAATTTCTCATATAATCTGAATAGGCTTGAATAGGAGATCGTACTCTAAGGACAGGAAGTATATCAGATCCCAAGGAAATGTACTCGCTGTTCCTTCTTCCGTCTGAATAAGCCAAGTCTGGCTCCTTATCCATTTCTTCCGGCACCCATCGAGGATGAGGGATCGTATGGAAAAAACTAAAAACCTATAGCACTAACAGAACGTGCAGTAAAAACAAACTAACTAATAATTGAACGAAGATAGCTACAACATCAATTGAATAAATGTAGGTGGAGCAATTGGAAGACACTATACGAGAGAGTCAATTTAACATGGAAGTATAAAATGACGATTGTGAATGAAGAGGAATTATGGGTCCTGCTCAGCAAGCATACATTTCTCTAACACAAATTATCTCCTTACTACATCTGTGGACATCAATTGGTGATCCAACCATTAATCTGATGAGATACATGGATCATTGAGGCTGCCTCAAAAATCTTCAGGAATAGAAGATCCCAACCTTTTCTTATCAATGGTCCATAAAAAGAAATAAGGAGCTTGACCATATTCTAAGGAAAATAGTTTACGATCAAGGGATCGAAATATTCCAATTAAAGATTTTCTGCGTGTCCGGTGAAGCCCATCATATGAACAGTCTCGATAATTGAAACATGTCCCCGCATGTATGTAATCCAATAATCCTCCACATCCCCGAACAATATATTTGCTGAGTAGGATCCTATAATTTCTCATGAAGGAAAGCCAGAGCGAGCAGATGTAAGACTAAAGCGCCCATGTGGCTTGTTCAGTAGATCAAGCTGCAAACAACTTGAGCTGGCTGCATGAAATCATAGGCCACTTGAGGTAGGGCTCACAGATGTTTATTCCCTGTCCGATCCCCCCATGCTTGTTCAATAAAGCTTGCGGGCACATTCGTGCGAGATCTAATCCATCCATCAAGTTGGTCTGACCTTGTGCACCTTTTCCAAGAAATAAAACCTGGCCCAATCAGCACGTAGGCCCCAATATTGGAAAACGGTTGATGGGTTGGAAAACTTCAATCCAAGTTTTTCAGAGCCTTTTGCAGACTGTGGCCCACCTGATCAGTGGATCAACCTGATTGTTTCTCTTTTTTTCCCAAAGATAACTAAACTTCATTAAAACAAAGAGCCAAAAAGGCTAAATACAACACAGGAGGTGACCGACTCAACACTAATATGGATAAAAGGAAGCAAACACAAAAACAAGAAAAACAGAAAGGGGCCCTGCTACTGACAGAAACATCAGCTAGAATCACCAAGATTTCCATCCCAATCATGGTGTGCTGTAAAGGCTGTTACGTAAAGGTAATGGTAGCAACCGTTACGCATCATGGGGTCATAACGGCCGTAACAGCCATTATGAAAAAAAAGACCCATAATTGCCATTAACGGCATATTACGTCCCTTATAAAGGTCATAACAGCCCTGTAATGGTCTATTACGAGGCAAATACAAGTTTTTCATACTTTTTAATCAACATTACGAGGCACGTACAGGTTTTTCGAGATTTTTGTCCTTTTTTTTAATAAAAAAAAAAAAGACCATAAGAGGCAGTTATGCCCCGCATCATAACAGTTACAGTGGTGGCTATTATGGCCACTATTACCGTTATGGAACACCTTGATCCAATCTCCCAACAAGCTAAAAAATGTGCAGCCATTGAAATCATGCCTCACCAAGGCCCAATTAATAATCACTGCCAATATGTTTCCATTCAAAATTACATTAGGCCCATTCGTACAGATCGGAGCTAGTAGTTGTAACTATGATCTACTCTGGACCATTCGTACAGATCGGAGCTAGTAGCTGTCTCGATGGTTTTGGCACGACACGTACCCACCAGCCAGTTACACCAGTCAATCAGCTTCCCTCTTAGTCTCGAAGTGTACACTCAACATTGTACATGTGTCAGTGGCAATGATAAATCAGAACCGTTCATCTATTGGCATGTAACGTGGATTGCTTAAATTCAAGAGATCATACTGATCAAATGCATAATCCATCCGTTCTTTATGTAAACAAAAAACCAATTAATAAAGTTAACTTTCAGCGGAGAATTACGTGTAAATGAATGGTTAAGATCGTCTGATCATGCAATTTCACCGTTCCCTGCATTTCTACCGTAGAAGACAGGTTGCATGGAAGCACTGAGTGGAGTGGATCAACTGCTCTCTCGTATTCATTTTATCATAATACAACCATCTGATCCTCAACGTGTCCAACTCGTAAATCTACTAAAAAAAAGTAAAAATAAAATAAAAGTGAAAAAATCTTAATTAACCAATGTTGTTGAGATATCTTGAAGAAACATTGTTGAGATACCTTGGCGCATTCTGAGAGTCATTTTCAGCTTTTCATCTTTCTCATTTTTAGGTTGATGTCCTGAAATGAGCAGGAAAAACAGGTGAACCAGTACATGGTAACGGTGAACATTTAAGTCCATGGTAACGTTTGCTCAACTTAGTGGAGTCCAACTTGATGTTTGTGACAAATCCACTCCACTTTTGACTTTTTATCTATCTTAGTTTTAAACCCGTATCTTAAAATGATTTGAGAAAACAAATGGACAGGGTGGATTTCTAACAACATAAAAGTGGGCCTCACATACAGTTAGGGTTTCATTTTCACAGCACTTAATGCTAATCAATGTAATAGTCGCCGAGATTTAGGTACATGGGGTGAGAGTTGCTTGATCATTGGTGGGCCATAATAATATTTGTGACAAATCCACTTAGTCGGTCTATTTTGCCTCCTCATTTTAGGGCATGGGAAAAAAAAAAGTTGAGGCTAATGTAGAGCAAAGTGGGTCATACTCATACACACACGAAACATTTGAAATTAAATGACTATAATTGAAATATTGTGGGGGCATAGGATGTTTGTGAGAAATCCACCTTGACCATCTGTTAGAGTAGGCTGAAAAACGAGTACAATAACAATATCTAGTGAGATAATTGACAGGAAACAATGGGGAATATATATATATATATATATATATATATATATATATATATATATTCTGAACCTAATGTGAGCTCAAAAATTACATGAACGGTGTATAATTTCTCAGAAATAACAAGGTAGGCCCCACGTACGGTCGAGTTTAGGTGGCACGCATATGAATCCACCACAACGAGGGGAGATCGCAAGGTGCGGTAAAGTGAGGGTAGTTTTGTCAATATCAAAATCTAATATATTATTCATATAGAAAAATTCTTATTTTTTAAGTGTCTACCAGGCATCATATGCAGTCAAAATATATCAAATAAATAATTAAACATAAATTATATTTATAAAATATATATAAAATATTTGCATACCTTTCCCTATACCACTCATTCTAAATATTTACATCCCAAATAATCCTGCATTAAAGAATAGAGATATATTAACCCTTTAAAATTCCACAGTGTGAGTGCGTGGGGTGTGTGTGCGTGTGTAAAGAAATAGAGATATATTAACCCTTTACCCTTTCTATCAAGGCTCCGCATTAGTAAAATAAGTATCATAGCTTGCACGAATTTAGGGCTAATATTTTTTGAGCATTTGAGTCGCCCCTAAATCGACGACAATATTCATTCAAATTTAATTTAAGGCTAAATCATTTATGCACCGTCTAAATTATCAATTCCATTCATGTTTCGTAAAATTTTTTATTTTATTTTTTAAAAAAGAAGCTATTCAAAACAAGTTTAGTTCGATTCCATACACATCTCAATAAGAAACTTGCTATGTGAAATCAAGCTAAGTTCAATTCCATACACATCTCAATAAAAAACTTGCTATGTTTAAACAATCTATTTTCAATTCCATAAGAGAAAAAAAATATATAAAATCAGAGCTGCCACTCTATAAAAAGGAAATCACCAAAATCGAAATGGTAGACAAAATTCGAAAATGCAAATCAACTACAAATAGAGGAGCTATCACAATGCATGTAGAAAGTTCTTCGAGAAAGAAAAAAAAAAAAAAAAGAGCCTCACAATTATTAGTGGATTTATAAAATAAAATAAAATAAACTAAAAATATAAAAAATAAAAAGTCATCCTACACCTCAATCATTCTACGTTGGCTATCTCTTTCTAAAGAGTTTCGATGGGCCGGTCATGCACATGTATCATTAAAAGATCACGGAAACCAAATCCCACATTCTATATTTTAAAAAATAAAAATAAAAAATCAGCCAACCTAGCTTTGGTTAGTTAATAAGGATTAAAAAAAAAAAAAGTCCCAACATACATAAAATCTTTATTCCTTCTTTTTGTTCTTTAACCTAAGGTTTTTTTAACATACTTCTTGGATATGGCAGTGAGAATTAAGGGAGAAAGAGGCAACAATAGACATGAAAAGATTTAAGGGAAAAAGAGGCAAGAATAGACATGAAAAGATTTAAGGGAGAAAGAGGCAAGAAAAAACATGGGACTTTGGAAGAGAGCCGGAGTGGTGAGAGAATGAAGGGGAGAGTGAGGGGTTTATATAGCAAGAAAGTGGGAAAGTGGAGATAAGTAGACAAGTAAGAGTAAGTGAAACTTAGTCATTTGATACTCTGGCAGAGCATGATGCTTGCTGCACATGCACTTAAAGATTATACAAATGTACTAATTCAAATTAGAACAACTCAATTGTGGAAGTAGTCACAATCCTAAAATGGTTTAATCATTAAATCCTAACCTATCATTCATGGACACTATTGGGTATTTTCACTTTTAACCATCGAATAAATGTCTACCAATATACTAATCACATAATAAGATAAGTGGTATTTTTTTTAAATTATCATGATAAATTTTAAAACGATACTCATATTTTAAACAGTTCAGTTTATACTGACGACTTGAGTTATGAATCTCTTTAGATTTTAGGATTTCGGCTTAAAAGAGTACTTGATGGATGGGTTGGATAGCACTCTTGTAATCTGATAGCTAGACCTAGTCTACTCCGTTTGATAAAGTACATGTGGTTTGTATGTAACTCAAATTAGACCGTCCAAATCATGAGGCCCACAATAGATAGGTTATAGACCTTAAATGGTATTAATTGAATAACTTTATCATCTGGTGACGGAGAAATCTGTTTCTTGATTTCTAGCCATTGATTACCTTTTAATTTTAACTATCCTATAGATATTAACTAATTAACTAGTTAAGGCATCACTTTGGGGTCCACTAACTGGATACTACCATTTGAGTTAAACATGCCAAATGTACAGTATCTCTGTGTATCATCCATCATACTTTGCCGGAGTATCAAAGTGTAAATACTAAATTCAAAGTCACAATTCCTTTTCTACTTTTATCACTCCAGATGGGTCGTGGATTGTGTCTACCCTGCTTGGACGAACCGGTCCAGGCAGAGCTATGTGAGGTCCACACTGATGTATGGGTTTCATCCCTGCGGTCCATCCATGTTGCCGGATCATTTTAGGATATGAGCTTAAAAATGAGGAAGATCCAAGACTCAAGTGGACCACACCACAAGAAGCAATGGTGATAATAACACCCACTATTGAAATCTTGCTGCAGCCCACCATGATGTTTATTTGCCATTCAACGGGTTAATAAGGTCGCGTAGACATGAATGAATGGAAAACACAAATATCAGCTTGTCAAAACTTCTGTAGCTCCTAGGTAGTTTTTAATAGTGGGCGTTCATCTCCACTCTGTGGTCCACTTAAGCATTGGATGTCTCATTTTGAGCTCAACATCATGGTGGGTCCCACAGGGCTACCTGTACGCAATCCGCATCCTTCAGCATGACCCACCATGTTGTATGTGTTATATCCACGCCGTTCATCTGTTTTTCCCTGTTATTTCAGGTCACGGACCGCCGAAGCAGGGGGGAAAATGATGTCCACCGTAGGAACTTCCCCAGGGTCCACTGTGATGTTTATTTGCCATCCAACCCATTTTCATAATATTGTTCGGGACCTGGATAAGAAAAAAACACAAATATCAGCTTGATCCAAAACTTTCATGTCCCTCGAAAAGGTTTTAATGGTGGACTTCAATCCCTACTGTTTCATGTGGTGTGGTCAGCACTAGCTCTAGATCTACCTAATGCTTAGGGTAACTACTTAAACTAAGCTTGCAAACCGGATGGATAGATTTGATTCAACATATACATAGCAGTGGGCCCCACAAAGCTTAGGGCTGCAGGAATCCTGACTGCAGGCAATCCGTGTCCTCTCCCATGCACAAAGCAGCTTGCAATTGGACGCGGATTGGCCAGCGTCACTGGCAGGCGGGGCGCGGTTTGGGCGTATCCCTAACTTTAGGGATCGCTGTGATGTATGTGACTTGCATCCACACCGTCCATCCATTTTGAAAGAACATTTTATTGCATGTTCCAAAAAATGATGCAAAATCTTAGGTGAACTTAAGGCAGGAAGTAGTCGTGATTGAATCCTCACCATTAAAAAATTCATGGGGTCATCCTAATGTTTATTTTCCATCCAACCCGTTGATAAGGTCAGAAAGACTTGGATGAAGAGACCACGCAAATATCAGCTTAATCCAGAACTTTTGCAGCCGACGAGATGTTTTTTTTTATGGTCGATTAACACTGTTTCCTGTACTATGATCCTGTCTGACATTTGGATCTGCTTCATTTTCAGGGTGTTGACCTAAAATGAGTTTTCAAAAGGGATAGATGGCGTGGATATAAGGCACATATGCTACGGTGGGCCCTGCGGTCCGGGATCCCACCTACAGCTACCACTCGTGGATTTGTAACACATATACTATGGTGGGCCCGACGGTCAGGGATCCCACCTACCGCTACCACGCGTAGGTTTGCAACCCCATGTGCTAAGCATGGTTGTAATAAGCTCCTAAAATATATGCTTTGCCCGAAAATGATGAAATTTCAAGTCTCATACGGATGGGCCACAAGCACAAGATCATTTCCGGTGCTGATCATCATATTAAAGTAATTATAGTTATGTAATTGATAATCAAATTATTTTTTGATATCATTTGCGATTCGTGTGCCCAATAGAATGATTGTCCGGTGACATACATGTTACACAACAATTGAAAGGATTTTAGCTGTAATCTAAACTCTCACAGTGAATTTCAAACCCCATCTGGATTTACCCTCCAAGCTCTAACCGTGGATTTCAAACCCATTGAAACCACTGGTTACTTTGTGCTACCACCAACCAGGGAAATTTGTCAGATCCCCCAAATCCATGGTGCCAAACGTCCCCTTAAGTTACTTTTTTAACTCAAGTTAATTTGATAAGCATCAATGTAAAAATGTTGCCTCTTTTATTGGACAGTCCACATAATAGGTGAGGCTCATATGGTGGACAATCCACATTAAAGGTGTGGCATCACACAACTCTCACAGAGTAGGACTTGAAATTTTTTTTAGCGGTCCTAAGAAAGTATTAAAGTATGCACACACTAGAGGGTTTGGTTGTCCTCCACCCATCATGGTGGGCCCCAAATGTAATCAGAAAGTTTTTAATGGTGGATATCTCATCCTTGGTAGAGGTGGGCATATTGGACCCGATCCGGTGGATCCGATCAGATCCGACCTGACTCGGTACCGTTCCGAACAGAACCGACGGCCTAGATCGGCCCTGATCGAGTTCGCCAATCCAGATCCGATCATTTTCGGGTCAGGTTTGGATAGAGGTGTATCCGGACAGAACCGATCCCAAAACTCGAACCGAAATGATCCGACCCGACCCGACCCGGTAAATATATATCTAAACAAAAATTTCATCGCCTAGGCTTTTCGTTCCGCGCCAAAAAGTCCCGCCCAACTCTATCTCTATATCTATCTATTTCTCTTTATATTTGCCTCTCTATCTCTGTTGAAGAAAAAAAGTAAGAAGAAGGCTAATTAAATGTTTTTTGATAGATCAAATTCTCTTTTTTTGCTGTTGGGTTTTGTAGCTTCATGGTATTTCTCAGGAATATATACAGAGAAATGATGTATAGTTTAATTCGAGAGAGAGAGAGTCGTACTCGTAGCAGGTTGACGATCATACCCGAAGTTGATGGAAGTAGATTGATTGGATCGGCCGGTGTAACGGGTCTAATCACGAGGTATGTATTATATCCAAACCGTCCATCCATTTGGTCAACTTATTTTAAGGCTTCAGACAAAAAATAAGACAGATCTAACCTTCAACTAGACCACACTTCAAAAATTAGTAGGTGATTCAACGTCTGCCATTGAAACCCTTTCTAGGGTCACATTAAATTTTGGATCAAAATTTGTTTTTCCTCTTCATTTGGTACTTAAGATCTTATGAACTTTATTTTTCCTATTCATTCAGTTACTTGTGACCTTATAAACAGATTGGATGTAAAATAAACGTTATAGTGGGCCCTACAAATTTTTAGCGGTGAAAATCATTATCTTTATTGCTATTTATGGTGTGGTTCAGATGATCTTTGGATATGATTCATTTTTTTGGATAATGCTCTAAAATCATCTCTAAAAATAGATGAACAGTGTAGATATAATAAATACATCACTGTGGGGCCCACATAAGATGTAACATTGATCTCCTTTGAACCGTTCTCACAACTCGGAGATCGAGGAGTGTCAGTGCTGTCTTCGCACAACACCTAGCCAATAGGCTAGGGAGTAGGGAAGCGGACTGCGTACTGAGTAAACTCCGTGGGCCACTGTGTCACTCGTGCGTTGTATCCACTCCATCCATTTCTCTTAACACATAATTTTAGGTCTCTATACCAACAATGGATTATATCCAAACCTCAAATGGACCACACCACCGGAAACTATGTGAATTGAAAATCTACCGTTGAAAAATTCTTGGGGACAACAGAGGTTTTAGATCAAGCTGATATTTGTGTTTTTCATTCATCCATGTCCTTCTCATCTTATGAACAGGTTGGATGACAAATAAACATATTGGGGGCCTTAAAAAATTTCAACGGTTGAAATCAATAGTTTCACTTTTTCCAGTGGTATGGCCCACTTAAACTTTGTGTATACATCAATTTTGGATTGAACCCATAAAATGATCTAGAAAAATGAATGGACGGCGTGGATAAACCACATGCATTCGCAGTGGGCCCAACCGAGTTTACTCGGCACGATAAGAATATACTACACGGACCAATTTCATAGGCTAGCTGGTGCTAGCTACGAATAGCATTTATAAAGCTTCTCTAAGAAGCTATATCACCGGTGTGAAGCTTCTTCAAGAAGCTACATACCAATAGTTTTTATTCAACTGGGTAAACTATGTGGGCCCATCGTGATTTTTTTTGGTTTATCTACACCGTCCATCAGTTTTTTCAAATCATTTAAGGAATGGATACAAAATTTTAAGTGAATTCAATAATCAAGTAGATCACACCATATGGAACACTGATATAATGATTTTAATGTCGTTGGAAAAAACGAACGATTCAAGCTTTCCCCAATCTGATTCGACTCGGTTTTCCTGACTAGATCGGACCCGGATCGATTCAGGTCAACAAACGTTCGAATCTGTTCGAATTAGATGATCCAAACTCGGTCCCGGATCGGAACGAGTTCGGATCAGGTTCTACAATTTTCGAATCTGGTCGGGTTGGGCCGAATCCAATCCGACTCGGTCCAATGCCCACCTCTAATCCTTGGTGTGGTTCATTTGATAATGAATGAGCTGTTTTTTTTTTTTGAGACCATATGAGGAAGTATATGATGGATAGATTGGATGTATCATACACATTATAGTGGGTCCTACATATCATGAGTCTATATATATATATATATATATATATATATCAATATCAACTATTGTGTTCTACCATGTACAATGCCTTGTTAGATTACAACTAAAAGTTGTAATCTATTACAGCCTGTAACCCAAAGGACTTTAGGGCATCTAAACGACCCTTGTGAGAAAAAGAAAAAGGAAGAGAGAGATACATTCATTGATTAGGCTTTTCATCCACAAAGATAATGCACTTCCGAGGTGGGCCCAACATAACGCCCTGCCCCACGTTATCCTTAGCCCAGAATCCAACTGTCACGTTCTCACAGGAAATCCTGAACCTCCACCGGTTGTCAAGCAAGTAGATATACTTTGCCTGAACAAGCAATTCAACTCGGAAATTCACCGCCCCAAGTAATAGCTTTTCCCAGACCATGGACTCGGCTACATCCACATCCAAGCTCTCCGAGTGGGCGATGAAGCGGGCTTGGAGAGTCAAATGCCCCGACGGGTGCACATACAAGGGAGGGATGGAGACCTGTGATAAGAGGTGAGACCCATAGTATATGAATGACTGACACGATCATAGTTGATTTCTTTCCGCATGTCATAGTTCTTGATATAGAAGGAGATATTCCAGGCAGCGGTTAATCGCGACGAAGAGATATTGAAAGGATCGATGGTGGCTAATCGCGACGAGGAGATGTTGAAGGGATCAACGGTGGCAGAGGAGACTGTATGAAGACAATGTATTGATCCGCGGATAAAGTAACCAGGCCGGGAATACGGTTATCAACATCACAATAATTATTATGATATCGGCAGGCATTGTGGTATAACCTACTTAGAAGAGAGGTGAAAATATTAGTTGTGGGGACTGGAATTTTTTATTTTATTTTATTTATTTATTTATTTATTTTTTTAAGTTATAAGGATACCAGATTCGGTGCGGCCCCGACCTCAACGGACGCGGATTTGGGAAGTTCCTCAGTTGGGATGATTAAGTGGGGCTAAATGTGATGTTTGTTAGAAATCCAATCCGCCCATCCGTATTTTCAGATCATTTTAGGATACTTAATTAAAAAATTCAACTGAATCCAAAACTCAAAGGCGGTCGGTCATACGAGAGGGAACACCGGTAAACAACTTACTACGGTCCAAACGTTCCTGGGCTCCACCATGATGTTTATATGCCATCCAAACCGTTTATAAGGTCATTTCCACTGTTATTAGGTGAAAATACAGAAAATTATTAGCCTGATACGAAAATTTTGTATCCATATAAATGTTTCAACAGCGGTTACTGAATCGCTATTTCCTTTCGTATTGCTACCTTTAGTTTTGAATACACCTGATTTTCGGTGTCTTGTGCTAAAATCATCAGTAAAAACGGATGGACGGAGTGGATTTCTCTCAAAGATCAAGATGGCCCGACCTAAGCATCCCATGCAGCAACTTCTGCTAAAGGCTTTCGCAGGCAATCCGCGTCCCCGAGATTCACGCGGATTGCGTCCTACCCCCGCCCGTCTCCAGCTGACGTATGGGTTTTATCCACACTGTCCATCCTTTTTTTTTTTTTTTCCATATTATTTTCGAATATATGATCAAAACTGATGCAGATACAAGACACAAATGGGCTACAAAAATGGGGATTACACTTTTACCGTTGAAAACTTATTAGGATCACAGAAGTTTTGAATTGATCTAATATTTGTGTTTTTTATCTTCATCCAGGTCTATATGACTTTATGGATAGGTTGAATAGCAAATAAGAATCGTGGTGAGCCTTGGAAAAGTTTCAACGGTGATGATCATTACCACCGCTGCTACCTGTGGTGCGGTCCACTTAAGGCTTGGATCTTCCTAAATTTTGATCCTGTGGTGTGAACCATCTAGGCCCATTTATGGACCTGTATTTTATTTTCTATTTTAATTTTAACCACATATTTAATAGGGATGCAATAGACGGTTAGGATATTCTGATCGCTAGCTGTGATTTTATAAACGTGTGCTCCATCAATAATTTGGACGATGTGGATGTCATCCACATCAAATAACAGGATAATTCCGCAGCACCGGAAAGCCTTATATGTGTGATGAGTCAGCACCATGGATGACTTGAATGTAAATTGTAGATCAAACGGCCAGAATTGCTTGTGAAAAGAATCCAACTTTGATCAATGACCATTGAAGGTCCAAGAAGCTACAAGCTATAGATGATTTATAAGAGCATGGTGTACTAGTGGGGCCCACAGTTATTTTAAACGTACGCACTATGCGCAGTGTGCCACTAACACGGTCTTTTTGCTATCTGTTCGTCGCAGGCATTCCATGCCGGTACATCACACCCGTTGAAGGTTTCTCCTCGTACGCGAAAGTGCATCTCGCCGGGGGCTGTTATGATGTTAAGTGCACCAATTCGTGGCTGATCCACTACGCCGTAGATGTGGCAAGGAATGAAGATGCCAGCATCATTTTGGTCGGTCTAGATCTGTCCATTGAGGCCGATAGCAGGGATCGGACGGATCTCCTCCTTCCAGGTTACCAAACAGAGCTGATCAACAAAGTCACCGAAGCCGCTGCTGGCCCAGTCGTTCTCGTGATCTCTCTGCAGGAGGTGTGGACATCTCCTTCGCTAAGAACAATCCCAAGATCAAGGCCATCTTGTGGACAGGCGATCGTAGACTTTGTTTATGAAAAATACAATCCCGGTGAGTGTTCAACCATCAACATTCGATAAATGGACGGTTAGGATTGCAATTAGTGGCCCAGATCATTTTTTCTACTTCTACAATACACTCATCCTATGGCATTTTATCTTTTTGATGCTCTGCCACAAAAATTATCCCATGTTAGATATAAATACGGGCCCCACATGTAAATCAACATTAGTATCCCATCTCAACTGTTGCTGATGGTGTGGTGGACCTGAATTTTTGGTCTCCCTGATTTTTTGACCCCTGCCCAAAAAAATGAGGACGCATATGATGAACGGTCTGGATGTACATGTAAATCAATTAGTATCCCATCTCAACTTTTTCTGCTGGTGTGGTGTACCTGAATGTTGGGTTTCCCTGATTTTTTTACCCCTGATCAAACAAATGAGGATGCATCTGATGAACGGTCTGGATGTTATCCATATATTGCATGGAACCCATTTCATCCGTTTCCACTATATTTACTATTTCTGAACATTTTTATCAGGTGGGAGACTACCACTTACATGGTACAACGCAGACTACGTAGACCAACTGCCCATAACATCCATCAGACTCAGGCCAGTTGATGAACTGGGCTACCCTGGCCGAACCTACAAATTCTACAATGGTTCGACGGTCTACCCATTCGGTTACGGCCTCAGCTACACTCGGTTCAACTACAACCTACACTGCGACTCCCAAAATTCCATCATCCAGATACTGGGCCCACATCAGCATTGCCATGACATGCTCTACACGCCTAGCACGGACGCACCACCATGGGCTGTCCTGATCGATGATCTAGATTGCAACCCCAACGTCGAAATCGATTTTGAGGTGAACAATATCGGTGATGTGGATGGGACCCACGTCGTGTTGATATACACACAGCCACCCAAGAACTACGTGGGCTTGCCGTTGAAACAGCTGGCACCATTCGAGAGAGTGTTCGTAAATGCCGGCGAGACTCGGAAGAGGAAGCTTTCTCTGAACGTGTGTAAGAGCTTCGCTGTTGTATCGCACACGTTCCTCTCCACGTGGACTTTTTGTATTAGGAGGTTGGTTTGGAGAGAATGAGTTTTTAGGTATTAGGAGAATGGTTTATGGAGAATGTATTTTTATGGGTTTTAATTTATTTTTTATTATATATATATATAAATTATATAGATGTACTTTTTGTGGTGTTCAACAAAGGGTTGAACGGTTAGGATTTGTTTTTACGGCAATAAAAGAGATGCATTTAGGCTAACTTACAAATGCACTTAAATACACTTACATAAATTAAGTGCATGTAAGTACAATGCTTTGAACTCAAACAGTTACAAATGCACTTATATGCATTGGATGTATGTCTATTATCAATGGATTACTTTACGTTACGTTTCTTACTGGTTTTCGATGGACTACTAACAAGGGATTGGCTACTTTCTTGGGCTCCGCGTGATTTTTATATGAAATCCACTCGTGTGTCATCTCAAGCTTAGAACCTAGGCTCAAAAATCACCCTCATCCATTATTTTGGTGGACCACACAATTTTAAATAGTGTAAAGGGTAACTCTTACCCTCCTCTACATTCTTTCCCTAGGTGTAGCTCACCTGATTTATTGATAATCTAATTTTGGACATAGGCCTAAATTTGGTTTGGATTCTAATGGTTGGAGTTGATTTCATACAATCTTTATGATTGGCCCTGTGAAAATCAAGGGCAGCTCTCTCCCAAATATTAGCCATTTCTTTCCCAACTATTTCCTTTGGTGTGGAATCATCTACCAACTGTTTTGTTTGGCCACTGTCCACCTGAATCATCTCCCAACTGATTCAATTAGCTGAGGCCATGGTCCACTGAATCTTGATTATTTTTCTTTTTGTCTCCAAGGCCAAGATAAGATTACATGTCTAAAGTAGATGCATCCAGGTGGGCTACATTAAAAAATAATAATAATAAATAAATAAATAATAATAAAAATCTAAGGGTGGCATCACCTAAAGTGCATTTCTTTCTTAAGAGAATGTGCACAAAGTCCGGTGGGTTGGACTAAGAGTTATGGTCCTTTTAAGAATAACCTTTAACTTATTAGCAGAATGCAACATCTTATGCTTTTAAAAAGTCAGCCTTATTTACACCCATTTTTGGCGTCCTGGCATGGACCAAAGAAAGGCTGTCATATTTTGATACCATGGGGCTAATATTGGCAGAAACTTAACTCTTGCTCCAGTATCTTCTTATATCTTTCTTCAGCTATATGCGTTCGGCTATTAATGTAAAGGCATATACCCGTACGATTGCCATTAGGAAAATGAATTAAAAAGATGCCACGTGGCTACATTTACCGTAGATATATTGATAACACACATGGAGTTAATGGTATTTCATAACTAATAGATTGAGTAGCAACTCGTGGAAGGTTCTGAATATTGAAAGATTGAACCGATACCCAAAAGAACCCACTATAAATTAGACCCAAGTCTGGAGAGACAAATACATACAACAGTTGAATGATTCAGTACCAACCCGTTGTTGAATCAAAATGAAGAGAATGGGAGAACTAGGTGGAAGATCCGGCTGGGCCCATTCTAGTGTCAGATCCCATTCAGTGAGCCACACTATTGGAAAAGGTGGCGAATAACAATTAAAAGCTTTTTAAGGTCACAAAAGTTTTGGATCAAGCTAATCTTTCCATTTTACCTTCTTCTTGTTGTGGTTGACCTTATCAATGGAGTTTTGGATCAGCTAATCTTTCTATTTTATGTTCGTCCTGTTGTGGTAGACCTTATCAATGGATTGGGTGACAAATAAACATTACAGATCGTCTTACAAAGGGCCTTGGGAAGTTTTTAATAATGAATGTTCAATCACCATGGTTTCTTATGGTGTGGCTCACTTGAAGTTTGGATGTGTTTAATGTTTGGGATCGCATCCTAAAACAAGCTGGAGAAGTATACAAAATATAATCAAGGTGGGCCCTATGGTAAGGGTAACACCCGCTAATCTGTTAACCTGGTAACACCTAATCCGTGCCAATGTATTGTACATACACCGTCTACCAGATTTTAGAGTTCAATTTAGGACATGGTCCTAAAAATAAAGTAAATCCAAATGTCAAGTAGTGGACCACACTATAGGGAACACGGTGATTGAACACCCACCATTAAAAACTTTTTATGACCTACATAATGTTTATTTGCCATCTGTTGATAAGGTCACGAACTTGGATGAAGACAAAATGCCAAATCAGTTTTATCAAGAAATTTTTAATGGTGGGAACTGTTTTGTTTTTGGGCTCATATCTTAAAATCATCCCAAAAAATAGATAGACAGTGTTGAGAAAATGGGTGGGGCGCACCTGTGTGTTCAGGACAATTCTCACAATCTGGAATGAGTTATTAGACGTAAAATATATGATTTTGGGGTAGAACGAGCTACTTTAGCCACCCAACCCCGCTATGCCCAGAAGCCCCTAGATCGACGGTTGTTTCCTGCTTTAATTTCGTTTTTACTATAAATAGTAAGTTTTAGTTTGATTATAACTCTTCATCCGTTGGGCTTTGGGAGTTGTGTCCAACATGAAAAGAGCTTAGAATAATTAGGAGAACGGTTTGGTGAAGCCAAATAGGACACTTACTATTTTTGGCCGAAAACTTGCGCACTAGTAGACATCACGACCGTCTATAAATAGTAAGTTTACTATTTATAGTAAGTCGCGATTCTAGGAGTTTGAGTTGTAGTTTGATTATGATTTCTTTCCCATCGCTTGATACCCTTATTTAAAGGGTTGTGAACTCGATTTTATTCATTCATCAATCAATTTCGAATTTATTAGAATTTATTTCTATTTTCTGCTTTCTTTCCTCGTGGCACCTGTGTGTTCAGTCAGGCCGTTGTGGTCCATTGATTGTGGCCTGATATTTGCTCCAGATGACCATCATGGTGTGGCCGAAAACATGGTGCGGCCCACAGCAATGGCATGTTAGCCGAAAACATGGTACGTTAATGCAGGTGATAGAAGAGACGATTCGATGTGCACATGCGAACTGTTGGCTGTTCAAGCCAAATTTGTTGTTAGAAGGAAAGGAGAAAAAGAAGTGCTAATAGAAAACTATTATTAAAAAAAATAAAAAATACTTTCAAACTGTTTTGACTGCTTCACTTCTCTTGCTTCAACCCGATACACAAGAGCTTCTTACATGGACTTTTGCATTAGAGGTGAAAAGACTATAATACCCCTACTTTGAGATTCAAACATTAAATATTTCAAAAAAGGACACAACCTTTATGTCTTCCAAAACAACACCCCGAGGACTGGTACAGCTGCATTGGAAGATCAAAAGACAACAACTGTTGCTGGAAAATGGGTTTTGGTTTGCAACTCCAGTAAGAACATGCTAGAAATGAGCAGCATCTGGACCGTTCATCAGATGTGGCCCACATCTAACACGCCTTGACTAAGAATTAGGTTGATCCACTCACGAGGTGGGCCATAACACATGACAAAGATAGATAAGTGGTCCACATTCTACAGTCAGTACATGGTGGAGTAATGGCTTGGATTTTTGGTCAATGCATGATTAAATCAGACGCGGAGTGGGTCCTGAGGAACCACCGTGATGTATAGGATTTATCCATACCGTCCATCCATTTTCCATATCTTTTTTGATACAAGATTAAAAATGAATCAGTTATGAGGTCCAAGTGGACCACACAGTTTGGATTAAACATCTACCATTGAAAAGTTTTTGGGGGCGACAGAAGTTTTGGGTCAAGATATATTTATGTTTTCGCTTCATCCAGGTCTATTTGACTTTATCAAACAGGTTGGATGGAAATTAATTATTATGGTGGGCCCTAAGAAGGTTTCAACGGTTGGTTTCATTACCAAGTGGTGTGGTCCACTTGAGCCCCGAGCCTTGGATATACCTCATTTACGGGCTTACAGCCAAAATGATGTGGTAAAATGTATCGACAGTGTGGATGTATGGTGGCCCCTCAGAGGAAATGTACGTTACTAGCTAGTGACAGGTGGGGTAGAAGCGGATTGCATGGTGACTCAAAATGAATGGACGGCGAGGATAGACTACATACATTCAAGGTGGGCCCAACTGAGTTTACTCAGTACGATAAGAGTATAATGAGTTACTCAGTTCGCAATCCGATTTCGGCGGGGTAATTACGTAGGTAGGTACGTAAGTAATTATTACGTATTTACAATGTAGTTATAAGATATTTGGATAAATCAAATAGGTCCTTAAGTAATGTCGTGCTCAGCAGAGAGTAAACAGGTCAAGTTAGGGTCAAACTAAGATCTATTCAAGCCCAGCCTACATTGTTCAACATACGCCTGAGTTCGGCCGGCGCCCATTACAGGCTAAAATGTTCCGGTCCAAGAACTAGTGTTTCTCTAAAAAGTGAGAGACAGAGAAAGACGGAGAGGGTCCTGTTTAAGCTGAGAATTGTGTCAGATTCGAGTGGATCTGAATATGTGACGGTGTTAGCCGTAGGTGAACATTCAAGTGCTAATTAATGAATTGGAGGCCCAATGGCCTCAACTATAAGGCCTGTTTGGATGCCTGTAACTTTTTTAAGTTGTAAGAAAGTTATATGTAACTTACTTACAGGTATAAGTAAGTTACAGGTAATCTTGTTTGGATATAAGTTGTAACTTACTTTTTGTGTTTGAATAACTTGTAACTTTATTATAGGTAATAAGTTGCATATTCACACTAAGTAGAGCTTGAAATAGAGAATCGTTAAAAAATCAGATTTACACATAAAAAAGATTGGATAAAACTATTCAATTTTGTCAAGCTTTTGTAAATGAATAGTTTGGTTGATTCTTAGGCTAAACAAATCAACAGGTGGGCTATAAAAGTGGGCTCATGTTTTCAAAATGCTTGTAATATAGAAAAAAAAAAAAAAAAAAAAAAACTTAAGGTAAGATATTCAAACAAAAATTTCCGACAAGAGTGACTCTTGTTGGCAAGGATCAGTTAAAGAGAAATCACAAGCATAGGAAGTTGCTTCCATGAAATTCTGCATTAGTAGTTAAAATCTCAAAGTGAGATATTATTAAAATGGACCACTATCAAGGGACTGTTTTAAACTAGATATCTTAACCCTTCAATGTACCCTCAATTTCTCACCGTTTGACAACAGGCAAGAATCCAGATGCAGATGGAACTTGGGATTGTTTGAAAATGGATATGTTATATGTTAAAACATATTTGGGAACTACAGGGAGACAAGTTGCACTAACCAACAAGCCCCGCTTATACAAAATGAATAATGGAATGTGGGCCCCACTATGATATATTTGTTTTATCCACACCATCTATCCATTATTCTAGATCATTTTAAGAAATCAACTCAAAAATAAGGTACATCAAAATCCCAGGTGGACCAAATCACTAGAAACAATGTTGATTGAATGCCCACCATTAAATACTTTTGGTAGGCCACTGATGTTTTGGATCAAACTGATATTTGTTTTGTTCCCTTCATCCAGGTCTTTCTGACCTAATCAACAGGTTGGATGTGAAACAAACATTGCAGTGGCCCAAGGAGTTTTAACAGTGGACTTTCAATCATTACTATTTTGTGTGGTGTGGTCCATCTGAAATTTAGATATGCCTCATTTTTGGAATCAAGCCCTAAAACAATCCAAAATAATGAATGGATGGCATGGATAAAACAAATACAGGATGGTGGACCCTACAGACCATTGGACGTTACCCGCGCCTCTAGCCAAACTACCTCCATCAACACTGATGAAAAAAAAAGGGAAAGAAAGAAAGGGGTTTTCTAACCTTGCTGAAGCTGGATCGGAGAGGGAGAAGGAGACTGGGAGAGGGAGAATGAGATTGAGAGAGGGAAACGGAGGCCTTCACTCCGTCTGAGAAGGTAGGTATGCTTCTTCAATGCAGGTGCGATTCTTCCCAACGATTTTCATTTCTAAAATTTCAACAGTTACACTTAAAAAATGACTCCAGCGCTTGTAAGATTTTCGGCTCTTTCTCCTATAACTTAGTTGCAGGTTGAGAGAAAGTCATCTTTGACTTTCCTCCCCGAAACACCAATTGTAACAAAGTCACCTGTAACTTACTTACATTTTAGAAAAGTTACGGGCATCCAAACAAGCCACAATGTTTAGGTGAAAATCCACCTTCGAATGGTGCATAGAGCAACACAAACCCTTCAATTCACTACAAGAAAGGTGGGAATTCCCGACGCATTTTTACCGGCAGCCCGTACTGTGGGAAACCATGGTCGGCGAAATAAGCGCTTACGCTCTCTCTCTCTCTCTCTCATAATAAGAAGTTGTTTTCTCCCCTTTTTAACTTCTTACGTCAAAGGCTCTCCTTTTCCAAACCCTAACCCACTTCTTCTCCAAACCCCTGATCGTTGCTATCTCCAAACCCTAACCCTCCTCTTCTCCAAACTTTCGCAATCGCCTGCCACACCACCATCACAAGCAGAGTACCATGTCTATTCTACTTTCTACTCTAAACCCTAACCCATCAACCGATATGGATTCTTGATGTAAATCTCGCTATTCCGAGTTCTCTGGTTCAATTTCAGTTGAATCGAGCTCGAATGGCTGAGCGAAAGCTCTATCGTTCGATTATAAGAAGAGTTACAGGGGATTTTGGGAGAAATCTGCAGATTTTGAGTTCCTTTTGCATTGGTTTTGGCCGTAATGGAGAATCCAGAGGTTTGAAATTGGGATTTGTGAGAGAAACTTAGAGATTCGAGGAGTTTCTGTGTAGCGAAGCTCTCTGTGGCTTTAATGGCGGACCTGCAGCATCCTTGTGTAGTTCTTTGAAGGAAATGCTTGCAGATTTCCGATCTCTCGTTGCTTCTTTTAAAGGTATGTTCCCCTGTTCTTCCTTTGTCTTGTTACGGCCGTGTATTTTGAAGAAATGCTAGTGAAGATATCTAGATTTGGGGCATTTTTCTGTGTTATTTTGAGCTTTCAGCATCGGAATTTGAACTTTGGCTGTGGGAGCTATCGCTTGAAGATTTTATACAAATGTAATTAATGATCACAAGGAATATATGGTACTGTTACACCAAATTTACACAAATGTGGCCTTAATTCGCTAATCCAGAATGTAGATTTTATAGGACCCACTACATATTTGGGCCGAACGGAAACTCTTCCTGATTGGAAGATCCTAGCCCTAGTTGGAGTGTATTCCCTGTTTGGTAGCATTCTCCCCTGTTTTGCTGCATCCTTTGATTGCTTCTGGTATTAGTATTTGAAGATGCTTATTCTGCCAATATATGTTATTGTGGGGTTGATTCCTTCAGGGCTGGTGGAGCTATCTGCTGGTGGCTTGGTTTCTAGTGCTTGGCTAGTAGAGGTATGGCTGGAGAATCCAATGCTCTCAAGAAGCTTGACTTTTCCTGCTTTCGGGTTTTTGGTGCGATGGAGAAGGCTTGGTTGGGAGTTGTAGCCTTTCCCAAGTGAAGTGAGCTCCTAGGCCCAAGAAAAGATGGTGGAAGGATTGTTTTTTTTATTTCAGAATTGAAAATCAGCCTATTTAATATTAAATCTAATGACCAAAAACGTGTTAATATATGGGTCAAGAAATGTTTGGATCATGTGAAAACTATGGCAAAACTCTCATATGTATGGTATAAGTTTGACGGAAGCAATTAAGGTATCCTGTATCGATATCGGTTGGCGTAACGGTGCCCTCCGATACCAATATGGATACGGGGGTGTAATAGCAATATGGGGGTGTAACGGCCCCGTAACGGTGCATTTTTTTTACCAAAAAAATATGAAAAAATATGAATTAAATCCAGAATATTCTAAGCATCCTGAATATGCATTCATTTATAAATTGGAACATGTTTATGGTGGTTTAACGGTCCACTCTTTGGTGAGAAGTTGTATCGGACTGTCTAATTAATTTTTGAACCAGGTAACCTGAATTTGACTACAAAATTCATATATTTAATTTTCTAAATATCTAATTTATATACTTAACAATTTGATATCATTTCTCCCAATAGTTTTTTTAAAAAATGAAATTAAATTCAGGTAGATGGCGTTGCCAATTTGAGGCTGACTTGGAGGACCAATCTATGCCCCAAATCAGCCCCAAATTTATGCAATTTATTGCCATTATCTCACTTATGAATTGGTGGACATTTATTGGATAGAGAATCATGAAAAAAATCAAAAAGCCATATTTAAAAAATAAAAGTCCACAAATTAACAATTAAAAATATTCAAACAATTTGATTTTGGCATTGTGACCCATAATTTAATTGGTAAATTTTAAGTTAATATATGTCTCGTGTACAATTTTTTAAGGGCCCGAATTAGGCGGGACTCGGATTGTGAAGTGTAGCACACTTGTTAAACTTTTTTGGGCCCCACCCGCGATGAATGTCTTATATCCACACCATCCATCCATTTTGACAAATAATTTTAAGGCGTGAGCCCAAAAATGAGGCATATCCAAACCTCAGGTGGACTGCACCATAAGAAACAACAATAATTAAACGTTTACCATTAAAAATTTATTTGGGGCTACAAAAGTTTTATATCAAGCTGACATGTATGTTTTCCCTTCATCTATGACAGTGTGAACCAATTAATATGTTAGATTGAAAATAAACATTACAGTGGACCTTAAATTTTTTTTAACAGTGAGCATTCTATAACCACTGTTTCCTATGGTGTGGCTCACCTGAGATTTGGATATTACTAATTTTTTGGATCCTTACGTAAACGTGGCAAAATGGAGGGACGACATGGATAAAATATATACATCATGGTGGGGCCCACTTGGGTCTAAGGTATGTGTTATATCTAAACTGTTCATTCATTTGACGAGCTCGTCTCAATGCTTTAACAGATGGGATAGAAAATGAACGTTATGGTGGGCCCTGAATTGTTTAGAGGTGAAAATCATGATCACGGCTGCTATTTTTGGTGTGGTCCGGACGATCTTTGGATATAATTCAATTTTTTTTGGTAGTGCCCTAAAATGATATATGAAAATAGATGAACGGTGTAGATATAATAAATACATCACTGTGGAGCCCACGTAACTTTGATCTCCTTTAAACCGTTCGTACAACTCGGAGCTCGAGGAGTGTCAGCACTCGTCTTAGCATGACACGTATCTACAACAGCTAGATGGTGTGTGATACACCTGCGAATAAAAAAAGAAGGGAGAGAGAGGGAAACCGAAAAGAAGAAAGAGGGAAAGAAGAGAGAAGAAAAAGAGGGAAAGAAGAGAGAGAGAGAGAGAGAAGAAGAAGAAGATGAAGAAGAAGACACAGCCGATTATCTAGACCCCCGTTGGTTCCAAAGCCTATTTTTAATTGCGGGTTTCAATATGAATCTTCATTGTTGGCTTTTGGTTATGAAAATTGTTAATACCCGTCGTTAAAACCTCAGTTTTAGAAGTCGATTATCTAGACCCCCGTTGGTTCCAGAGCCTATTTTTAATTGTAGGTTTCAATATGAATCTTCATTTTTGGCTTTTGCTTATGGAAATTGTTAATACCTGTCGTTAAAACCTTAGTTTTAGAAGTCTTAAGAAGAAGAAGAAGAAGAAGACACGTCCGAAGAAGACACGCCCAATTATCTAGACCCCCGTTGGTTCCAAAGCCTATTTTTAATTGCGGGTTTCAATATGAATCTTCATTTTTGGCTTTTGGTTATGGAAATTGTTAATAACTGTCGTTAAAACCTAATCTTCATTTTTAGCTTTTGGTTATGGAAATTGTTAATACCTGTCGTTAAAACCTCAGTTTTAGAAGTCTAACAATTTCATGTCTGCATTTTGTTTGCTGAGCCTATTTTTAATTGCGGGTTTCAATATGAATCTTCATTTTTGGCTTTTGGTTATGGAAATTGTTAATACCTGTCGTTAAAACCTGGTTTTAGAAGTCTTACAATTTCATGTCTGCATTTTTTTTGCTGATTCTCACTATATTTTAGCTTTTTTCTTTTTTTCCCTCTTTCATGAGGCAAATTTCCAGATCTTGCAGACCTTGAACATGTTAGCTTACCTGAATTTCTCTGTTTTTTTCTTTACATAGTTTCCTGTATCAGTTGTGCAAAGGAGCTGCTCATTGTCACAACCATGGAGTGCTACACAGGTTACCTTTTTGTTGGTTATTCACTGGTGGGTACAAGTATTTGCTAATCTATAATGCTTGTTTATATATGCAGATGCTGTATATAAATACTTTTTATGCACTCTCTGAACATAGCAATTGTGTTGTTTCTTTTTTCCTTGAAATTTCATTTATTTATTTATTTCGTTAATTTATTCTTCCGCATCTTCTTATGTCTACTACTGATAATGCAATCATATTGGTGCTTGTCATAATCTCAAAGAAGGGCTTCTTCTGTGCCAGAAACAATGTTTATACCCATCCTGTATGTAGATGATTATGCTTGAAGGTGCAAAGGCAACAACAGAAACTGTAGATGCTCCGAGGACAGGAGCATCGGCAATAAAGTCTATCCAGATCTCTTTGTAAGTTAAATCCTAACTAGCCTTATATTTACTATGTTTTTCCATTCATTGTGTGCATGTTGGCTGGGGTTATTACTTCATTTATTAAAGAATGCTTGCACCATATTGTTCTAGGTTTTGGTTTGTACAATTGGGGCCCATAATTTAGTGATCTGGACTACTGATATATGGCCACACTTTAGATTGGCATGTACCAAAATCTCCAAGATGGAAAGATCCTGGCCCTTTAGTAAAGTGGCCAACAATTACAAAGGGAAGAAAGATAGTATAACAATTAATGGTTACATTCAACCAAAAATCAATATTCCATTGTATCTTTTTTTTTTTTTTTAAATTCAAGTCCATGTAGAGTATTTGAGGATATTGTATCCTTGATTCAAGTCTTTTTAACTCTCTTTTATAAACTTAAATTGCAGATTGAAAAGTATCATACTAACTATACTTATTTGATAAGGGATCTTCCACACCTTGTACCCTACTCTTTACCCTTTACACTTTACATTTTGGGAAGGCAAAAGAATGGTAGAGAGCTTCAGACATCTATAAACCCAATTCCAAGGATGGAGGAGTTTAAAATTCATCAAGACTCCTCTTCTAATCCATCACATTTAAAGGTTCTATTCCTTTTTTTAAAATCAGTGCGTGTATCACTTTCAAAGCACACCACCTCTTATGTGAATGTGTACCATTAAGCTAGGGGGTGGAATCATCTTAATCTACTCTTTACTCTTCTTCTTCTTCTTCTTATTATTATTTTTAATTATTATACACATGCATTCACACCTCAACACACCCACGTACTCTTGAAGCACTCTCTTCATTTGAATAGGGTACAAAAGGTGAAGCATGGGTTCGGCATGAGGGTTCCAAGATCAATGTTGAGGTTCTTCAATCAGTGAGAAATTTCCATGTAAGCCATATTGGACTTGTTTCGAGTCTATAAAATAGTTGCATAGGTTGACCCATTTTCTACCTTATGGTGATAGGTATGAACTACTACTCGGCATGAAAAAAAGGAACTGCAAGTCAGGTTTGTGGTATTTCTATTCCTTTATATACACAATTTGGTTTTGATTGCCCCGTATGCATCTGATATGATTTCCGTTTTAGTTGCTCTTTGGCTCTTTCATTAGCTGTGTCTATAGAAACCATCTGCCGGTGAGATTCAAATGTTGATACCATAACCTACAAATGTGTGAGATTTCCTAGTAGCTTAATTTAGCACTATTTGGATATGTAAATTAACTTATGAACAGAATGTTTTGCTCAATGTTGTTTAAATCCTACAGTTTTCTATTTGGATCCTATGATCTAATTGAAATCTCAGAGAGGGCTGAATTGCCTTTAGGGAAGATGATGAAATGTCTGAAATCCCAAAGAACGAAGAAAACGTCTGATGGACAGCCCGGATCTCTTACAATGTGCTATGTTGGAACATGGGCAGCATCTGGGTTGTGGTGACTGTAGATGGTGGATGCAAGAATGCATTGTTTCTACATTTGAATGTGTCTAGATGCCCAATAGAAATGTCATTTATGTATAGACTGTTGAGGTTGCCTATGCTGTTTCTAATCCGGATGTGTTTGAGTGGTTTTGCTTCTTTGCAGCTGCAGTCATCGGGATGGAAGACAGAACGTCTTCTATCGCTTTCGATTGTTTGGAGGGCACATTGGATTCATGGTCCTTCGAATGAAAAGATCAACTAGGTAAGCCTCTGCTCTGTTATATCTCCTTGTGCGTTCGATCCTTGCTCATGCCCCCAATGCAGAATAGAGGAATTATATCCTGCACAGCAGTACACGACTGTTTCTTGCTGCATGGCCCACTTTTCAGCAATCCATAACATTGAGCTGATGGCCCCACTAGGAATTGAGACACCCAAGAAATATTCCAGAATGGGTGATCATACAATGCTACGAGGGCAGCAGAGTCCCGTTACTTGGGTGAGACTCAAACCATCAATATTTCTATTTATTATTAGTGTCATATTAATTTCTGAGTGTTAGAAGTGATCATCGATAGAAAGTGTTTTGTCTAATATTGGTGAGTAAGTGGAATCCTCATTTGACAGTATCAAATTTCCTCATTTTCTGCTAGAAAATCAATGTTCTACTTGTTTCAAGTAGGACGTGAGACAAGCGAACTATTACTTTGGTGGAATTGAGCACCCATATGGATTTCAAGATGAGAGAATGAAGCTCTTGCAAGGCCTTGTTCCTGGCTGTGACAATGTGAATTTAAGCAATTTTTTAATTAATAGATACACATGCATGCATACGTATGTACGTGTGTTATGCATTCGTCTTCAATTGGGACACTTGGATCCAGGTCCGACATACCTTTCAATGGCTTCCATGAAAGAATCACACGGCCGGTCAGATGATCAAATCCATCCGTAATATGGCCTTCTTTTTATGGCCATTCATTTTTCAACCCATGAATGGATGGTTAGGATGACCTGATCAAAAGTCATTTGATAAAATCATAATCATAGTTGTCCCAACAAATAAATGTATCAGATGGTTGGTTGACCTATTTTTAGATAAATGATCACGACTGTCTATTTTTTTTGGCTGTTGACTGGATTGTTAGAATGGTGTAATTGGTGTGAACTTTTTCATGGTAGCCCATGAAACGTACATGCATCAAATGGACGGACTAGATCCGTCGATGGACCATAATTTTTTTCTGATTGTGAACAGGTGACTGGGAAGGCTCTTATGTTGGATGAAATTATCAACTATGTCCAGTCATTGCAAAATCAAGTAGAGGTATACATTTCTAACAAGATAGTTTCATGGCTTATTTTATTTTATTTTATTTTTCTAACCTAAGTATTTCATGGCCTTTTAATGATTTTTATTTTTTATTTATTTATTTTTACAGTTCCTCTCCATGAAGCTTGCCTCTGTGAATCTTGTCTTTTACGACTTCAGCGTGGATTTAGATGACCATATGTCCAAATCAGAGGTACAAACATCACCACCTCCATAACTGATGTTCTCTCACCCATGTGTTTTTGGTGCATGCACCTCTTCTCTTCTACAAAGAGAATGTCTCACACGCTACTAGCTGTATATGAGAAAAACACACAACTGGCCTAGTGTGGGGTCCACCTCCTTATGTATATGGCATCTAAGCCGTCCACAGGAGTGGACCACTATTAAAGTGGGATACCCAAAAACCATTAGGCTGGATTTCGAGGTCTCTAGGTGATTGTCTGTTCTCTTCTATGGTGTGGCCCAGTAGATGATGTGACCATTCTAACGTTGCATCCTACCAATTGTTTAACGGTGGAAATCATTATCTCCGCGCTGCTATCTGTGGTGTGGTGCAGATGATCTTTGGATATGATTCATTTTGTTTGGTTAATGCTCTGAAATGATCTCTAAAAATAGATGAACGGTGTACATATAATAAATACATAATTGTGGGGGCCATGTAACTTTGATCTCCTTTGAACCGTTCGTACAACTCAGAGCTCGAGGAGCATCAGTGCTCGTCTTCGCACGACATCGTACCTACAGCAGCTAGCTATATAGCTAGTGTGTGGTACACCAGCCAATCCGCTTCCTGATATTCAGGCGCTTAGAAACTGTACACTTGGCATATTAATTGCAGAACACACTGTTATTAAGTTGCAACCAAGAAATCAGAGCCACGTGCCACGTGGTGGTGCTAACGGAACATCCACCCCGGCCATCCGTTTTACAAGATATTTTTAGGATAACAGGTCAAAAATAAGCCGTATCAAATACTCAAGTGGGCTAAAATGTGAGTATTGAACGTACACAGTTGAATTATTCGTGGGGCCACAGAAGTTTTGAATCAGGCTAATGTTTGTGTTTTCAGTTCATCCCAGTAGTAATGACATTATTAACGGTATAGATGTCATGTAAACATCACTCTCTACCCCAGAGAGTTTTCAACAGTGGGAATTTTCCTACCCACCTTTTACTCTCCTGATATTCAGGCGCTTAGAAACTGTACACTTGGCATATTAATTGCAGAACACACTGTTATTAAGTTGCAACCAAGAAATCAGAGCCACGTGCCACGTGGTGGTGCTAACGGAACATCGCTAGTCCCAAAAAGCCACGATGGTCCACTCATCCAACCAGCCACACACGAGTGTTGAATATGAGCCATTGATGATTGTATCTATTTTCATACGCAAGCATACACGTTTTCTGGGGCTACCCAGGCCACGTTAACAATGGGACACACGTATTAGTATTAATTGGGCAGGGGCCAGGGCATTTTTTTGTGACATGCCTAATCAACTCATTTTCCAATCAGGGCATGTTAACGGTGACCACTACCTGATGAATGGTTTGGATATCTCACACGTGTCCCACCAAATGGTGGGCTAGGATTTTATCAAAACCTCAATGGGAAGCCCTGCCCATACTGGCACTATGTCAGTACGAAACACGTGAAGCCCTTATTTTAGCAGTCCTCATTGAACTAGGGCCACTTCTCCAATGAAATTACAGAAAAACCAAAATTTTCTGTTTTCTATCAACAGATGGGCCACCTCTACATGGGAGAATTGATGGTTTAAAATGAAATGTCAACGGTCCACATTCAACACAAATAATTCCCCTACCAAATGAGGGGACCGGCTGATTTTCACGTGTGTTCCTCACGACAACTTCACATGCACTCCAGCAGGAGGTAATGCTTTATCTTCTTTGAACTTTATGTGTTGGATATGGCTGATGTTTATGATCCAATCCGTTCATATGATGGACCTCACCGTGGAATAATAAAAGGCCCCATGAACTGCTACAAAACAGTGGCAAAAGAAGAAGTCCATATTCGAATTAATAGTGCAGTGGGAGGGAGATATTTGATACTCTGGCATTGTACGGTTTATACGCTGGCAGAGGAGATATTTGATACTCTGGCATTTTAGAATCTTCGTACTTGCAACCAATATCACTGTACTGGCAGCGCGTCTGCAAATGTGAAAACTATCACCAATATGAGTCGATTAAGTGTTACCCAGGGCCCTTAGTGTGGGGGCCCACCTTAGATGATTTTTTGTATATTTATGTTGTCCATTTATTTTTATTTTTCCAGATATAAGTGATTAGATCTGTTTTTTCAGCCGGTCTTTTATAGATAGACCATGTATGTTGCTTCGTTAAATGGGCACGTGTTTTTAGAGATAAACCAAATTAAACCAAATTATACAGAAGCTACTTCGATGCATAAATTTCAGGATCCACCGCTCATCCGGTCCACAACACTCTCACTGTGCAACTCACCACTTGATCACTCAATTTAAATTATCTATTTACAATTCAACCACTAGATTACATCCAAACAGTCTTCAGGACTATTGATAATTAATTTCGAGTTAATTCAATCATTAGACATGTAACTTATCCTAAAATTAGACACATGGCAAACAAAATCAGACGTAACTGATGAATGGTTTAGATCAAAAGCAGAACCCATGGATCTTTAGATAATACATAAATAATATATATAAATAAAAAGAAATGAAATGTTAAAATAAAATAAAAAATTTACTTTGATAATTTCTATAAAACACCTTTTAATTTATGAATTATTAATTTTAATAGACAACCATGAGTTTTAATTATAAAACACACGATAAATAAAAAATAAAATAAAATAAGTATACATATAATAATAATAATAATTAAAAAAATATTATTATTATTATAAATATTTTAATATTAATATTGAAATATATAAACATATAATAAAGTGGGCCTGAGCACCCTTCCGATTGATAATGGGCCCTACAGAAAATTAAAAAAATTATATATACACATACGCTTTGTAGACCGATCTTTGTATGAGTTTGACCATACGCCCAAAGAAGAGCCGGGTTCTTGTTTTCCTTACCCGTTCGAAAACGGGGAATTGATTTTAGTAGCCGACCCAATGTTTGATCATTGTGATCACTGGGGTCCACAGTGACTCGATCCAAACCGTTCATAAAAGTTCGGCTTATTGATATGATCTTGGGCCACACATTTCACACCAGATCGCATGCTTGTGAATGCGGATACATCAGCGTGAATCATGTCAAATGTGGGCCACATCTCGTTTCCAAAATGGAAGGATCAAATCCGATTTGAGAGGACTGACCCTCTCAATCTCAGCCATCCTTTCAAGTAATCCCATCTGTCAGTCAACAGTTCACCTGTATAGCAAGAATTCTCTAGAAGAATAAGCCGTTGATAGGGATTGAGTCGTTAAAGTTTGTTTGAAATTATTTTGATTCCAAACCTGTTTGAACCGTTCGTTTCTCGGAGTTTCGAGATGCACCGCTAAGAGTCCTGTAACAGATTAGATTCCTATCGTGCGATATTTCGTTTTCGCCAGAAAACTGTGTGTTAGAGGATTTTTCGCAATCTACTTCATAAACGCATCTACACCCTTTCTTTTACGGTCCTTTGAGCTTCAACTGACCAACCTGGACCGTCCGAAAGAATCAGATCCAAGAATGATGGTATTTGTGTGAATTTGCCGTGATTGTAATCGCAGAATGGATGGACGGTGTGGATTTCTAACAAACATCATGTGGACCCCACTTAGAATCCCAGCGCCGACTGTCCCGAAAGTGCTTTTTACGGCACGCATCTTGTCTTATCTGGTTTTTGTTTTTTAAAAAAACATTCTTTTCTTATATAGTTTTTGTTTTTTAAAAAAAATTTATAGAGGCAAGGGAAAAAATAAAAAAAAGCAACGATTTTTGAGAGAGCACCGGAGCTTGGAACGCAGCGGACTGGCATATCAGAGACGGTAAAGAGAATCAATTTTTTTTCTTTCTCCCGCTCGAAACTCGATTGCATATATCTCTGTACGCTGATTTGACCGTACAAACAAGGGAGTCGGTGGGATATGCATAGCCGACATCAGAATATGACTTGGGGGCGAAAAGTCCAAAATGCCCCCAACCATAAAACTCTGTTCACGTAGCACGGTGACTTGTGTGGGGTACGCCCGTCTCTCTTTTAATGCACTCTTAGATGGCCCAACTGCACAGGACATGTAGTGTGGCCCACAAACCATGGATATTTTCTTCCTCCTAGCCATGTCCTGTATTTGGAGCGGTTGGTCGTGTTCCCGAAGTTGCAGTTTATGAAATTGACTTTGTTGATGAAGGTTGGTACTACCATGTGCCAAACGCCCCCCTAACGTATCATCGTGGAGCCCCAGAAAGGTTGTTACTACCGCCGGTGGTAACATTTTCGCTACAATAAGTTTTTGGGGAAGGAAAATGTACAAAGTGGACCATTGAAAACTTTCTCTTCACTAGGTAGTGTAGCGTAGTGTCCAAACCGTGTACGGTTCATCGAGCCACTAAGCATGTGGACCCAACGTTCAGCCACCAGATCCTGCCAGTCGACAGAGCCAAAAATGAACGCAACTTTTTTGTCTGCCCTTTACACAATTGTAATGGATGGGTTAGATACCTCTTAACCAATACGAGAAATCTACTCTGTTCATCACAGATCAGAAACGCCAGGTGTCCAAGGCACGTCAGGCTCTCCCACAACCTAAAAGTAGGTTAGAAAAGAAAATTAGCGAAAGAAAGTTTAACAAAAGAAAAAGCCAAAAGCAAAAGCGAAAGCACGCTTCTACTTTTTGGTCGCATCATTGCGTCCCTTTGGGATAATGCTACGCGAAAAAGCATGTTTTTGTCCTGAGCGGCTGACATTATGCAGACGGGGGCTAGATGAGTGCTTGTTTGTCTTTATTTTTGCCTTTTTTTTTTTCTTTTTTGAAAACTTTCTAATCTCTTTGTATTGTCATTTTTTCTTTTTCTTTTTATTCCTTTTTCTTTCCATTATTCTGTTATCTGTACGGCGTCTCGTACGTCGTACGTGGGGGACGCGTGGGGAGCAGCGGCAGAAGAGACGAACAGGATGGAGGGAGGTGCTCCAAGGACGACATCCGGGTGTACCAGGGTCCACGACCCCACTCCCCAACGGCATTCCAACATATATAGTCGAGATTCTCAACGTTTGGATGATCAGGTGATCTCAGGCATCCACCTCAGCTGTGGCTGATTCAGCTCTGTGTGCATGATCAACCCCACCATCTTCAAACGCTTTCACTACAACGACTGCCTCGTTAACGACGGAAAGGCCCTCTCTAACGGTAGCAACCTCTCCTTCCATTACGCAAACACGTTTCGTTATCCCCTCTCCATTTCCTTCGTCACCTGCTACTGAACTAGTAGTATATTTTTACTCAAAGCGGCCTATCGAAAGCTTAAAAAGAATAAGGAGCTCCGTTTTGATCCCCTTTTCCTTCCACTTTCGATTTTTCGAATTGATATTTGCACCCGCCCCGACTGAGAGTTACACCCTTCTTCATCACTCCGTGTAAATGCAGAAACAAGAAAGAGGGCGTATTTTTCAATCGGAGTTGGGTGTAAATAAATAGTGGGGGCACTTTGTTCTCTTGTACATAACTATGAAGGACAAGTTGCTCAAGTGCCTAGTGCCAATGCCTTCGGTTACAAGAGCCCGTTCCTGTGGCCCGCGAGTAGAGAAATCGCGTGGTTCGTGAACGTGGACATCTATTGGATGGTTAAAGATGACTATTTTTCCAATGGTCCGATTTCCATGATCAAGCTAAGTATCTCAATATGCATTATGGTCGCCGCCCAATAATAGTAAACAAGAATTTTAAGTGCATTTCATAATAGGCATTTCACAATCAATGTATAAATTAAATGCTTCTATATTTTGGCCAACAATCTTTAACGGTTCCAAGATAATGTGCCCAACTAGCTAGTACTGATTCATACATTCACATCATGCTCATTTTAAAGGGTTAATAATATCTTATTGATTAGTTAATTACGTTAGTTTATTTTTTTAATCCTTTCACCGTATTATAAATATCATATCCCTCTCTCTTACAACCCTAGAAGGTCTGAAACTCCCACCGATTCTTACAAAGTTGCGCTCGTATATCAGCAATGCCGGGAGCCCAGATCTTCACCGACATTACGTTATCGGGTAAGAATAGTAGAGATGAATTCGAATATATATATATATATATATATATATATATATTTTCTTTTTTCTTTTTTCTTTTTTTTTTTTTTTTACAGATTTTTTGAATGTTGCCTTTATTGGCATATCCTTAGCTGCAGCATTACTAACCATTTTCAATGAGTATGGTCGACATAAAGGGAAGGTGTTTATTATGCTGATCTGCATAGTCACAACTGCATATTTGTGTTATTTTGTTTTCCTATATTTGAAACTATGTTGTACACATACCCGCACTCCTAATTCTCCCCCATCGGCAACAGGCACAACCAGATGCTCAAGGCACTACCTCTCTCCTCCCACCGCAACGAGAGCAACAGGAACAGTGAAATGCTCAAGACGCTGAACTGCTGGTTCTTCAGCCAGATGCTCAGGATGATGGTGCTTCTGTTCATGTACTTACTGGTCCGGTTTCGGTTGGTCAGGGACATCGGGATGATGATGCTTCTGCTCATGGACTTACTGGTCTGGTTCCGAATGGTGAGGGACATTGGGATGATGGTGCTTCTGCTCAGGGACTTACTGGTCCGGTTCCGGTTGGTGAGGGACATCGGGATGATGGTGAAATCGTAATAGATATCGACAACGAATGAACTGTTTGAATGGGCTTGTATTTCCTTTTTGATATGTTTAATAGACAATTTTAGTTTGATATTAGGTGTGTTTGGATTTTATTAGTTTAATAGTTTTTATTTTATTAGTTTGATAGTTTTAATTTTATTATGTGTGTTTGATATGTTTAAGAGAGAATTTTATTTTGATATTAGGTATGTTGATATTAGTTGAGAGTTCATCTCTTATTTTTGTGTCTCAAACCGATGAACGGAGTGGATTCATCATTCCAGCCACAGAGATGGAATGACGAATCCACTCCGTTCATCAGTTTGAGACACAACAATAAGAGAGGAACTCACAACTAATATCAACATACCTAATATCAAAATAAAATTGTCTCTTAAATATATCAAACACACCTAATAAAATAAAAACTATCAAACTATCAAACTAATAAAATCCAAACACACCTAATATCAAACTAAAATTGTCTGTTAAACATATCAAAAAGGAAACACAAGCCCATTCAAACAGTTCATTCGTTGTCGATATCTATTACGATTTCACCATCATATTGATGTCCCTCACCAACCGGAACCGGACCAGTAAGTCCCTGAGCAGAAGCACCATCATCCCAATGTCCCTCACCAACCGGAACCGGACCAGTAAGTCCCTGAGCAGAAGCATCATCATCCCGATGTCCCTGACCAACCGAAACCGGACCAGTAAGTACATGAACAGGAGCACCATCATCCTAAGCATCTAGCTGAAGAACTAGCAGTTCAGCGTCTTGAGCATTTCACTGTTCCTGTTGCTCTCGTTGCGGTGGAAGGAGAGAGGTAGTGCCTTGAGCATCTGGTTGTGCCTGTTGCTGTTGTTCCGGTGGGAGAGAGTTAGGAGTGCGAGTATGTGTACAACATAGTTTCAAATATAGGAAAACAAAATAACACATATATGCAGTTGTGACTATGCATATCAGCATCATAAACGCCTTCCCTTTATGTCGACCATACTCATTGAAAATGGTTAGTAATGTTGCAGCTAAGGATATGCCAATAAAGGCAACATTCAAAAAATCTGTAAAAAAAAAAAAAGAAAGAAAAAAAAAAGAAAAAAAAGAAATTATATATATATATATATTCGAATTCATCTCTACTATTCTTACCCGATAACGTAATGTCGGTGAAGATCTAGGCTCCCGGCATTGCTGATATATGAGCGCAACTTTGTAAGAATCGGTGGGAGTTTCAGACCTTTCTAGGGTTGTAAGAGAGAGGGATATGATATTTATAATACGGTGAACGGATTAAAAAAATAAACTAACGTAATTAACTAATCATTCAAAGCTTCGGTTATTGTTTAAATGCGGCTATGGTAGTCTTAGTCAAACGGTATCAAATAACTTATCAAACATAAATTATATTTAGAAAATATTTACTTACCTTTTCCTATACCACCCATTCCAAATATTTACATTCCCAAATAATCCTGCATTAAATAAATAAGATATTATTAACCCTTTAAAATGAGCATGATGTGAATGTATGAATCAGTACTAGCTAGTTGGGCACATTGTCTTGGAACATTTAAAGATTGTTGGTCAAATATGGAAGCATTTAATTTATACATTGATTTTGAAATGCCTATTATGAAATGCACTTAAAATTCTTGTTTACTATTATTGGGCGGCGACCATAATGCATATTGAGATGCTTAGTGCAATGCTATGTATGAATATTGTTTTTCTCTATTCTAACCATGTATTCAACAGTAATTTCATGCCATTCTTTACTTTGAACCTAACAATCAAAGAACTCAACCACAAATCAATGTCATATATCATTTTACATGTGACCATTCGATCCAATCCGGCACATTTGTGTGACAACCATAGATTACGTGGCCTTCAAACAATCAAATTTAACAATAGTCAGCTTTACAATTTTCAATGTATCACACCCATGCATCAAGATGTAGAGTGAGACCTTTTATGTGATAGGCAGTACACAACTGAAAATGGTCCAAACAGTTGGCCCACCATAGGATGTATAATTTTCTACTATTCGACTATCCATTGGACCATATATGCTTGGATGGTGTGACTTCTAAGAAGTAAAAAATAAATAAAAAAAATTACCATCCGACTCATTAAAAGGTGGTAATTGGTCTATATTGTGAGATGATGCCATGAAATGGTTGTTCATCCTAAGTCAAAATAGAAGCAGTATAAACTTTTTTCTATAGAGATATCATACATTGTGTAAGATTAAACCAACTCGGTTGGTTAAAAAAATGGAAATTAATAGGACTGAGCATAATATTTTTGGGTTCGGATGTTTTTGTAAAACCTTATAGCAGGCAAGTACCATCATTCCCTAATTTAAACCATTGTCATCAGAGTCCTCTCTTTGGATGGAAGATGCACCAAAAATATTATAAATGGTAAAATCCCAACCATTCAATAGGTGACCTGACAAATAGACAATTCAGAATGTAAAAAGTGTAGCAGTCCATTCAAAAGAAGGCCTGCCACTATAGAGTTCAATCTTCCCATTTGGGAAATTTTTATTGCATTGCCATTTTGGGTGAGGCCCATCACATCAGCAGGTCAGATCTCTGAACCATGTAATCAGTGGGGCTCTTCAATCTCCATGAGGATTACCTATGTTGAAAATTAGGCTGATCCACTCATTACATGGGCCAAACGTATATGCTGAGTCTGACCCTGGGCCATCCATTGATTTCAACAGCACAGCCTACCGGTTGAGGATCTTCATGGAGGGGCCCACCATTTACGTGGATCTGATGTCCGGGATAAATCTCTCCCAACAAGATGGTCATAGGCCCAACCACTGAGTTAGTGAAAAAAAAGGTTGACACTTTATTTTTATAATTATTAATTGATCTAAATGGTTAATTAAGATGGGTTATTGGGAGAGGGATTTTGACCTTAGCCCACTATATTGAGAATATTAAGAGTCGCGTCAGTTAGTGCCAAGGTGTGCCGAATCCATTACATATTAGTTGTTACGCCATACAGTCGGAAACGAAGATGGTGTAAAAACGACACATTACGGTTACGTAATAGTCTCCAACGGCTATTATGCACAATAACCCTAGAAGTAAATGAAAAAATAAATAAATTGTATGTACCTCTTTTTTTCTTTTTCTTGGGTTGTGCCATGCTTTGTCTGTTGCTTTTTTTTTTTTTTTGCTACAGTGCCTTCTCAGTTCCCTCTCTTGTTCTCATCTTTTTCTTTGTTGTGCTGATTTTAAATCCACTCTCCCCTCTCTCTTCTATCCGCTCCAAACAATCTGCACGCATTGGCGTTTGTGAGAAAATTATAAAAAGAGTTTTTTTTTTTTAATACTCGGATCACATATGACGCTAGAAGCAGTAGAGAGGTTTGTGCCTTTTCCCAGTGGTTGGCCTACCTTGATGTTTATTCATGCCATTCACTAGTTTTGTTAAGTTCATAAACAATCCGTAAACATGAAAAGATACGCAACTACATGACCCATCCGTAAACAAATCGCATAAACCAAACATGAAAAGATACGCAAGTGCAATATATAAATATTCATACAACATAAGGGCGTGTTTGATTTTCCAAACATTTGGTAAATACAGTGCAAGTGAGTAATAATTATTTCACTGAATAATTATATTGTTGTTATTGACGTTTGATTTGACATTTACTTTTTTAAGGTCACAAAAAAGAGGAGATTGAAATATATGTGGGCCCACCATGATGTCTCTGTCTTATCGTTTTTCTATATTTTGGGCGCATGGCAGAAGAGTGGTTTTGGAAAGGGTGACACGGTATAGCCGTGGAGATCACCAAGCAGACAGACTGCAGCATCTTGACCAACTTGAATTTCGAGACCCACTACAGTGGCGCAAGTGATGTCATTGATGTCTTGGATAAAACTGGGCTTGGGTCGATCAGAGGAACTATGTGAAGCCTCCTTGTTGTTTTTGTAGGTTGTATTTTTTATTTTTTTTTCATGTCCTTCACACGCTAGACCTGCCCAGCCTTTTTCCTGGGGCAGCCCCGAATGTAAGTTTGTCCAGCTTTATATGAAATGAAATCCAGGCGATGAGCCTCTTTTCTTTTTCTTTTTTCTTTTTTTAAAAATTTAAAAAAAAAAGAAAAAAGAAAAAGAGGAAAGGTTCCCCATGAATTCTTTTCTTTTCAAAAAAAATAAAATAAAATGATGTCCCTAAATCAAAAACTGAGGTTATCCAACCATGCGATGCTCGCTATACTGATTATACTCCATGCCAAGATCAAAAGCGGGCCATGACTTTCCCAAGAGAAAAATATGAATTACAGAGAGAGGCATTGCCCTCCAGAGGATGAGAAACTGCGTTGCCTTATCCCTACACCCAAAGGTTATCTTACCCCCATTCCCATGGCCAAAGAGTCGTGACAATGTATTCTATGCAAATGGTCCCTATAAGAGTTTAACGGTTGAGAAGTGGATCGGGTTCTCAGGCCCGGTGGGTACTGGGTACTATCGGGTCCTCCCATCAATTGGAAGAATAGGCTTGTCAGCGTCCTAAGGAAGAACTCGAGGAGGAGCAAAGAAAGATTGAAGAGGTTGCCAAACTTCTTTGCTGGGACAAGAAGTCTGAGAAGGGTGAAATCACCATATGGAGAAAGAGAACAAATACCGCCTCATGTCCTGGGAGACAAGATGCTCGTGTTACTATCTGTGAATCCACGAATGCTGATGATGTCTGATGCAAGAAGATGGAAGCATGTGTAACTCCTTTACCAGAGGTTAAAAGCTAGCCCGGAAGAAGTTGCTGGGGGAGAGCTGAAGACATTCCCAGCTCGGCTTAATGTCGTACCTCCCAGAATAGCTAGTGGGTCTGTCCCTGGGGTATCTACTGAGTCATATATCAATACACCATCGCTAGGGTTGGCAACATAGAGATTTAGGCAGTGGGTTCGTTGGGTGAAGGAGATAGCTCTTTTCTAGGGTTGTTGCAGGAGCGGGCGGTAGGATCGGTCTGCATTCGATCCCAGCCTCTCTTATAATGTTTCCCTGACGTTCTTAAACCGTCGGATCAATAACAAGTGGTCTGGATTTGCTCTGGCTGAAACCGCCTCCAAATACGGTGGGTAGGAACCGAAACCGGTCATGGTTTTATTTGAAAACCCTAAACAGATAGAGAGGGCTGAGATGCTTGGCATCTAACGGTTGTAAATGCAAGAGGATAGCACTCTCGGATGGACAGCTTGGCAGCGCAATGCTCAGTGACAGTTTCCGTTTTCGGAAACTCTCGACTGCACGCCACTCCCTTGCACCTTATGCTGTGTGCACACACGTACGTATAAATTCTAAAAACGACGTGCTTCCCGTCAGTTTTGGTGTACCATCACGATGGACGGATCAGATCATGAATATGAGATCAGATGGTGGCCCACATATCGATCAAACGACAGTAGTCCGTTTTAAGCGGCTGCAGCAGGGAGCGAAAAAGGAGGAAGAAAATTCCTTCTTCGGGCAAATCTTGTTTGAATGGGTTTCTCAGGTTCAGTGCACCGCTGGTGTACGAGCACCGTGCAATCTCGGTATTAATTTTGGGGTCCACCTGGGGATTTTGTAAAATCCATTCCATCCACCAACCCATTACTGCCTAGTTAAGTCATTTACCCGACGTTGAGGCAGATCCAACATTTAGGTGGGCCATACCACTCGATTTTGAGTTATTTTAGTAATTTTTATTAATCCAGTGGTCGGATTGATTTCAATCCAAATTCCAATATATGTCATCCATCAGTTTGACGTACAACCAACCTGTAATGCAGACTAACATCAGCTTAATCCAAAAAATTTGTGGCCCTAGGAAGGTTTTTAACGGTGGACGTTCAATCACCACTGATTTCGTGGTGTGGTTTACTTGTGCTTCTGATTTGAATTTTTTTTACTTTTATTTTTTTATATTTTTACCATGTCTTAAAATGTGCAGGAAAAACATATGAATGGTAGATAAAACACATGCATCACAATGTGTCCCACCGTGATGCAGGTGGTGACCTATGTCAGGATTTGATTAGGTCCCTTGCTGATCCTGATGATGCCCATAAATTTCGCTGTGGACTAAGCAACTTTCAAATATGCAATGGTGTCAATGCAGCATGTGGCCCAATCCAATAGGGTCATTGGTCCCTTCTTACCATACGAGATGTTATGGGATTGAATGGGGACCCAATGTGGTGGGATTTGATTGAGCCATGTACATTTATAGAGATAGGCCCATGCAAAGGGTATAGAATTTCTTTAGATGAAATTAACATTATTATTGCACAATTATTGTTTGTTTGAAAATATCATGGTATTTGACTGTTTTGAGATTAAATTCTTTCCTGGAAAAATATTATATTTAGCAAAACATGTGTTTGGTAGACCATATAATTGAGATTATAATTAATGGATCAGGTTCACAATTGATATTAGACACCCGTACGCATATGCAACTTGAATATCACATATAAAGGGTACATATGAACTGACAATGTAGATAAAACACATACATCGATGTGGGGCCCACAAATGTAGTGGATTAATCTAATTCTTTCTATAGTTGGTGAAATTTGCATGAGATAAAATGCAATTCCATACCCCTAATTCTACACTTCAAATAGGCTACTTGACCAAACCTCACCTATACTAGCAGCATATGGCCCAATCCAATCTCACCATGTGTAATCGACTTCCAATTCTTACGCGACATGAATACGAAATGCTTGATGATTAGGCTCTCTCTCATGACTTATATGGTGGGATGCGGTGGGGAGATGTCCTGCTTTTAAAGATTTGGCCCATGAAAAGTATATGTTTGAAAGTTATTCCAAATTAAAATACATCCTTGAGGGATGCATTAGTGGTGTTGCCAACACCACCCCGGCAATCATGTGTCGATGTAGTTGGCCATTGTGGGGCCATCATGATATATGTGTTTCATATCCAGACCATACTTCCATTTTATCCCTCATTTGAGGGCAAAATCCAAAAATAAAGAAGATTCAAAACTCGAGTGAACCACATTATAGGAAACATTGGCGATTGAACGCCTACCATTAAAAACTTCTTAGGGCCAAAAAAAGCTTCGGATCTAGTTGACAATTGCGTTTTCCCTTCATTGATGCTTAAGTGACTATATCAATTAATTTAGATGACAAATTAATGTTACTATAGCCCAGGAAAATTTTCTAACACTATCTGAAAACTGGGATAAAGCTCTAAGCCGTAGCAAGATATAAGCTACGGTTTGTCATCCGTAGTATGACCGTCGTCGAAGGTGCCTCCCATAGGTCTAAAATCTATTGCTACGGATTTAATTCGTAGCTATAGATTACATTACTATTGTTAGCTAAAAGTAGTGTGTATCCGTAGCAATATTACCAATTTAATGATCGCTACAGTTGTGATATAAGCTACGGTCAATATCCGTAGTTGTTTCCTACATTTAAAAAAATTTATAATCATACATTCATTCTATTACTACCTACATAATCATTCATTCAATAATGAATCAATTACAATTACAATTACAATAATACTGAAAATACAAATCTTGGTAAGTCTGTGTGCACTCGCATATGGCAAGGTGCATCCTTTATCTACCATAGTTAGAAAATGGATGCGAGTATCAGTAGTCCACCTACACATCCGACAACTACACCGATAACTTCTCATGTGAAGAATTGAAATGCAGAAAATTTGTAAATTGCAGGGAAATTCCTTCCTTCCGAAAATTTTGAAACCTATTATCACTCCAATATTATTTACTTTTTTCAATAAAATTCAATATATCAATTCAAATGCAGAAATTTCCCAAGAAAGAAAAAACATAAAGTTAGAAAACTCGGAAAGAAATTCCACTGCTGTTCATGTCTTACCTTTCATCTCCCCAAATCACATTCACTTGCAAGATGGGAACAAGGGCAGCGCCTAGAATCCTGGCAATGACAACGGCATCACAAAAGTATTAATTTAAGGGCCCACAATAGATTTATCTATCACCACAGGAATTGTAGCCAGTGGCACCATATCCTATCAAAAACCTGCCACATTAAAGGAGAAGCATTTTTAACTTTTTATGGAAGCATAGAACTGTTGTATAGCAGGTAGTAGGGCAACTCTTAATTCACAAAGCATCTAATGAAAAGGCATCAAAAGGAGTACTATCATACAGCAGAGGCAGCTGCAGCAGCAACCCTTCTACTGACGCTTGTGCCAATCACAAATCTCTCCCTCAAAGCTGCAGCTTCATTTAGACTCTCTCTAGCTCGCTCAAGACCATCCGTTATATATTGACTTACCTACAAGTGGAAAAACATGGATAATACCTACAACACAGCCAAGATGAAGCAGCCCTGATTTTAGTTAAACACCAGAAAATGGAACATTGAGTCTGATACTTACTTTCATCGAGCAAGCAAGTGAACACTGATTTCACACAAGCTGCAAGAGTAGTAGGCTGTACAATGACACCTTAAAATCAATTTACTGACAGAAATAAATGAATCAGCAAAAGATAAAATACTCAACTAGTTTGTTATGAAATGTGTGAAGCAGAATCTGCATATCGTGAAATTATACTATAAGAATAAAAAAATAATAATAATAATAAAATAAGATATAACTACCCAAGCACAAACATGAAGGAAATTTTCTAATGGAAATGCTACTGCTTGAGACTAAAAAAGTTATGAAATTGAAATTTTCACAAAGGAAAACTCAGAGAAAATTAAAAATAAAATACGTATAGGCAGAACTTAGCTTGCAGAAACTGGAAGAGAAAAGGAAAACTTCGGCAACAATAACACAAACTAAAAGTGAAGAGATCAACATGCTTCAGTGACCAATTCTCTGACATCAATTACAATGTCAACCATGCATTTTAAAAAGGTAGGAAAGCAAGTTCAGCTTCAAAGTAACATGATGTTCCTCAGTGATCACCCAATATGAGATTCCTTGAAAGAATCTTAAATCATGCATGCTAAAGAAATAGATGCATGCATGCATACACACACACAGAGGGAGGGATGGAGGAAGAGAGACCATTGAAGGCTCAATAATCTAATATTGGTCAACAAAGGTTTGTATATACAAGGCCTGGTTGTCACTTGCCAGAGAAACCCATCACCATCTTCTTTCAATGTGGACAGGGCCTCGTATATACAAACCTAGACCTAACCAATCCACGACTTGATCATGATTGAGCATTATTGTCAGGCAAAGGGTTCCATTCTCAAGAGAGTTGAGTAGTAAGTCAAACATCATTCTTTCAAGTTCAAAGTGAAAGAAAGGGCGTGTTATTCTGATATGCATGCACATCATTCACAATGAACACCAGGTAATAATCCTTTACTAGTAGAAAATGGGCAAAATAATGCAGTAGCTCATCATTATTTAGATCGTTTTCTGTATGGAGTCTGGCCCTGGTTATATTATAAGACCCAAAAGAAATTATTGAAAAAAGGCAACTTCTACCCGAGAAGAAAACAATGTGCACCTAGAAATTGCCTCCTCATTCCAGCGCACAAACTCTGTCACCACAGTAACAGATATCTGCTGGTATGAAGGTGGAAGATGCTTTGGAACGTAAGAGTGTTCCTGTTGTATCGGGCTGTTGCAGCACTTCAGCACGCAACTTTTCCATCTGTACGGAATAATAGCAAACAAAGGAATTGGGTTAATGCAATGAAAGAACTCAAAAACCAACTTAATGAAATCAAAATTGTAGTCTAAACAATAGGGACAAAAACATAAAACCTTCGCCTGATAGAGTTGTCTAAGAGATGCCTGCTCATATTCAGTATAGTCATCTTTGTGAACAAGAAACAGCGACTCAGTGAGGCCTGGAGCATGAGAGAGATACTATCAGCTGCAATGGAAAGTGAACATTGGGTTAATATTTCAGAGATAGTGGTCCAACAAACGTTGAAGTTATCATATCCTCTCTCACTGTTTTCCAACAAACCCGCCACATAAAACAACTTTTAACCTTGAAGTTATGCCACAGAAGAGACATCATATCCTCTCTCACTGTTTTCCATATATAATATTTCTGCTGGTTCAAGATCTGCACAACAATATTAAGAACAGACAAATTCTTATAAGACCCTCAGCATCAATCCAATATAATATTCCTGACATAACCTTCAAACCATAATCACCTCTTTTTTTTTGAAATAAATAGATGGATGATGGTCTTCTTCTTTTTTTTTTTTCAAGGAAAGGTGGATAATTCCACCTGAATTTTATTTATGTGAAACTGGAATGAACAGCCATAATCACCTATAACCAATGTTCGAAATATTGATACTATCGGCCGATATTATCGTTATCGGCCCCCAGCGAGACGAAACCCGTCCGATAATGCTAGGAAGATACAAAAAATCTCAAAATTCAGATATCACACGATATATCATCGATATCGCACGATTCCTCCTCCATTATTGTCGGAAATCGACAAACAAACTCATTATTCAGAAAAAAAAAAAAAAAAAACCTTTCAACAAGTAGATTTCGGTACCTGTAGAGGAGATCGCCTTGTATTTGAAGGGCCATTCGAATCGTAGGAACAAAATCTCTAATTTGGGAGAGATTTGGGCGAAATCCAAAGAAATTGCAAAATCCAAAGAAATTCTCGTCGAAATCCGGAGATATTCTCGGTGAAATCCAGAGATATTCTCGGCGAAATGATGGATTTGGTAGAGATTTTAGGGTTCTGGAACGCCAGAACCCGTCCTACGAAAAAAAAGGGCTTCGAGCCCTTTTTACGGGATGCGAATGGGCTGGCGTACCGCACACCACCAACGTGGATGATGTGTTGACGTCACCAAGTTCTGTAGGTCCCATCATGAGGTATATGTTACATCCAAACCGTTCGTCCAGTTGGCGAGCTCGTCGCAAGGGTTGAGCCAAAAAATAAGACATATCCAAAGATCAAGCGGACCACACTGGAAAAAGTAGCGGGATATTGAACGTATACCATTGAAACCCTTTCGGGGGTCACAAAAGTTTTGGATCATATGATATTTGTTTTTCCTCTTCGTCAAGGTCTTTGTGACCTCATGAACAGATTGGATGGAAAGAAACGTCATGGTGGACCATACGAATGTTATAACGGTGAGAATCATTGTTCTCACTGCGATTTGTGGTGTGGTCCAATTGAAGTTTGGATGTGACTCATTTGGGCCCATGATCTAAAATGATCTCTCCAAATGGATGAACGGTGTGGATATAATAAATATATTATTGTGGGGCCCATGTAACTCTGATCTCCTTTGAACTGTTTGTACAACTGGAGGTGGCACGCTACTTCGCATGAAGTTCATGCGCTGGAAATTTAGGTGGGGTCCACCACAATGTTTGTGAGAAATCCACTCCGTCCATCTGTTTTTGAGCACATTTTAAGACATAGGGCCGAAAAATGAGCCGGATCCAAGACTCAAGTGGGCCGAAAACGTGAGGACTGAAGGTCCACAGTTGAAATATTCGGGGGGCCACAAGTTTTGAATTAGTCTAATATTTGGGTTTTCAATTCATCCCAGTAGTAATGACGTTATGAACGGTATGGATGGAATGCAAACATCACTGTCGACTCAGGAAGGTTTCAACCATAGGAATTTACCTACCCACCTTTTTCTTTAGTGCAGCCCACTTGAGTCTTGGATCCTGCTCAATTTTTGCCTCAAGTCTTAAAATAATCTCACAAAACTGATGGATGGAGTAGATTTCTCACAAACATCACGGTGTGCCCCACTCCTGCGAAAGGATTTAGTAGGAAATCCGCGTCCCATCTTCACACGACACATACCCATAGCTCGCTGATGTGTGGTACACCAGCCAATCCACACCCTCCATCCATTTTCATAAGTAATTTTAAGGTATGAACCCAAAAAGGAGACAGATGTAAGATCAAGTGTACCACACCACAAGAAAATGTGGTGGCAATGATGTCCACCATTGAAGCTTTTTAGGGCCCACCGTAATGTTTATTGTCATCCAATTTATTCATGAGGTTTGACAAACCTGGATGGGAAAACATAAATATTAGCTTTATCCCAAAAATTTATAGCCCCAAAAAAGTTTAATGGTGATCATTCAATGACCACTATTTTGTGTGGTGTGGTCCACCTCAGATTTGGATCTGCCTTATTTTTCAAGCCATGCCCTAAAATGATATGTTAAAATGAATTTCAATTGAGGTTTGGATATGACTCATTTTCATACATATATTTATACATTTATAAATGGTATGCATCATATTTAAATATATTTACCATAGCTTAAACAGATAACGCATAACTTAGTACCTTATACAAAGGAAATTTATTATGTGCACTTCTTTTTCGATTTTTTATAATTTAAAAGTGTGTATTAAGGTCTTTTTAAATAATCTCTGAAGTTTCATAAAAAAATTCAACCATTTTGCTAATGTTTCCCCATGTTTCCCAAAAAGTGAGATAAATTAAGCGATACAAACGATATATCCCGTGTGATAACCAATACGTATCTGTATCCCAAGGTTGCGATACATTGCGCGATACCGATATTTCGAACACTGCCTATAACATCAAAGGATCAAGTATTTTGAAACAATTCCAAGATTAACTTTTCATTTCTTCGACGCAACAAAAAGGAATGGTTACCATATGGGTACCTTGCAACATGTATGTATCTTGGAGCTAAGCAAGCTACGAACATAGACGTTGAATAGTCTAAAAAAGAGAAGAAAAGATATGAAAACCATCATCATGAATAAAATTCTGTTAGCAATATAAAGATGGAAATGGGCATGGAGCTTCTAAACATACTGTTGATTCTCCCTTGCTAATGGAAAATCAGTAACCTGCATTGCCAGAAAAACATGAAAGAACAACACCAAGAAATCCCTTTGAGAAAGAAGAAGAAAACACACGCACGCATGCAACTAGCTTGGGCAAGTAGTTAGTATAGTTATGACAGACCATTCCTTCCATCTACAAAGTAAGTTGGCCACCCCATTGTTGCTTCAGCTTAATGGTCAACATTCGTGCTCCTGTCAAACAACAGCCTACAAGCAAGCTTTTTCCTGCAATGAAACCATCATGATTATCTAGTTTGATAGGAATTATTTATAGACAAGCAAATTTGATAAGTTACAATCCCATTGTTATGGTTTGTTTGGTTGCTTAAATAAAATGAATTGCAATATCTCAAATCATTTTCAGTGAAATGAACTACGTGGAATGAGCCCCAATTCACTCAAAACAAGAGATTAGCCCCCAAATTGCCTTCGGAGCTGGGTTGCCTGCAACATCCTTATCGCAGAAGACTTCAAAAGATTCTTTGAGTGCCTACAAAATGACCCATAATATGTAAGTAAACAGAAAAAGAAAAAGTATAGAGAGAGAGAGAGAGAGAGAGAGAGAGAGAGAGAGAGAGAGAGAAAGAGAGGGAGAACTCTAAAAGCCCAAAAATTGACTTTGTGGAAGAGAGCATGGTTCATAAAATTGTTTTTTATGTAGCCCATGTACCTGTTGTGAAGTGTAATAAGGTCTCTTATGAAAACCTGATCTTGTGATTTGATGGTGTCTTTATTCTCCGCCTGTGAAAAATACTTTGTGGTTAGTTGTGTGCTCTAGAAACCCATCAAAGGTTGTGATTCAATGCCTATTACATTGAACTGAACCAATTAGTTTACATGACCCAATTGCAATTATCTTAGTATTCATATCAAGAGTACTACTCAGGAATTCAATTACTCATTGGGACACTATTCATGCTTTAACTTATTAGAATTTGTATAATTTCTCATTTGTGTAACATAAAAGGGAAAAAAAGCATATGGTTTCCTACCTCAGGTTTGTGCTTAAAAACAGAAAGCATTACAACCATGACCCTTAAATTCTCTAGTTGAGTGCCTTCCACAAGACCACAACACTTGATCCCCTGGCTGATCCAAATTGGTAGCCAAACACAAGCCACACATCGCATTGACTGGAGATGTAGGTATTTTGTCTCACCCCATTCCCTAACATGGATTTAATTGTACCATGGCTGTTAATTGCACTTGGCCTTTGATCACCAATGTTTGTGATGCTACTCACCCAGCGACATTGGTGCCTAAGCTTTAAGACATTTTCTGCATGTTCCTTCTATTCAAAATAACTATTTGTGGGTTGGAAAGTTTACATTAGAGAACCATTCCTTTAAATTCATAGCATGGCAATTCCAAGTGACTTCCAGACAGGGCAGCTGAATAAGGGGACTTCTGCATCTGGAATAAGGACAAATCTACTCTCTTGGCTACAACACCATCTGTTGCATGTCACATTCTTGGAGAGATGCTGGTCTCATGTTTGATCTGGTAGCAATGATCTTGAAGCATGAGCAAAAAAAACATGAACAGCTGTAGGTAGCAATTTTGAAGGACGAAATCACAGAATTGATGTCCTCTGAAGAACAATGATTTCAGTGAAATAATAAGTTAGAGATGAACTGTAGAGGAATGAATATATTACGAAGCTCAGCAATCTGTTCCGGACAGCGTAATCACTGATTGGTCAGCAATTAGATGAAGGAAATCGCTGACATTTAGAGAGCAATTGAATGAATGGGATTGCGGATAGTACATTGGGAATATTGAATACCTGTCCAAATGCAAATATGGAACTATTAAACCCAGCTAAACAGATGGTAAAGAACTGAATTTTTAAGGAAATTCAAATACTCTCACAATCTTTAAAATCACAAATGAAACATGTGATAATAGTCTCAAATTGAACCCACAACCTCAAGGTAGCAGCAAGGCTCCATTCAATTGGGCTGTAAAATATATGATTCTTACAAAATTTACAAAAAGAAGAATATTCAACAAGCAATACTCCATAACAATGAGAAAGTGACAATAAAAACAAGGAAAAGGCAAGCAGAACTCCCATAATGATACTTTCTTTACCTTGAAAATCTGAGAAGGATAATATAAAAGTCTATGAGATTCTTCTCCTCCCGATATATACTAGCCTGAACAAAGAAAACAAGCGTTGCACATGAATGAATTTGTCTCATGACTTGAACTCATTTAACCTAGAGAGCATCCAAGAACCAAGGCCCACAAGTCATGTTGCTTTGACATACATCAGGATTCATAATTACATATCAAGTTCAATATTGTGCTAAAAGTGAAATCGATCAATGTCTAGACAAAACTAACCATGAAAAAAAAAAAAAAAAAGATTACTCGATCTTTCTTTAATAAATGAGAGATTTAATATTGTTGCAGCATTTTCCTAATGATCTGTTTGCAGCTAGCACATCTGTAGCTGGCTCAGATCAACAACCTAGCTCACCAAACCATGAACTATTCTTGCATCTTTTTCCTAGCCACTGTTTTCTTAACTGATGGTTTGCAAACAGATGGTTAAGAAAAAGCTGAAACAACAATCGAAATTTGATGGAAAAAAGACAAAGATTGGACCTATTTACAATAGTCACTTGTCCATCAGTTGGGTCAGCTTAGCATCAAATTCCTTCTCCAGTTCCACTTCTTCTTCCAAATACCTCCACTTCAGCTCAGTGTTCTTATCTTCCTGCATGGACAACAGCATCAATCAAAATTTGTTTATTTTGCTGGCACCAGAAAAGAAAAAGTTACCATTGGATACTCTAAATATATCTCATGAGAAGCAATTGTAGCAAAAGATTATCCAAGGTAATGCATCCTTTGGTGACCTCAAATAGAAGGGCAGATCCCTCTGGTGACCTGATTCATGTTCATTCGTGTCCTTGGCTTTGCCTTTTCAGCATGAAAATTTCTTCAGTGAATATTGGTTAACAAGGAATTATGTGGTTTTCAATAATTGGAATGGTGGGAAACAAAAAAACTACTGCTGGTGCCAATATTGGTAATTTTAATTGGAATGATGGGCTTCTCTTTCCCCTTCAGCAATTGTATTCGAAAAAGAAAAAGAAAAAGGAAATGTATTACCTACTCTCCGAGAGAGATGGACACTATGAGAAAAATTAACAAAGAGATGCCAATTATTATTTTTTTTCCAGACGAAACAAAGAAGAAGACATCTTGCTCTTTGATAAAGCTATTCAAGCCCATCATACCAAACTCCATGCCCAAACATTTAGCGAACTTTTGGATTCACCCAAATACCTCTCAAGAATTGAAAATGGTTCACCCAAATTTCAGCTGTAAAATCACTATAAATTCCAAAACCCAGTTCTATAACCACCCCAAATGCTTCTGCCTCAAAACCACAAATTTCAATTTAAAAACCGCCTGGCGAATTTCGGCAACTCCAACCACCCCAAATGCTTCTGCCCCACAGATTTCTGCCCCAAAAAGCCCTTAAGAAACCCAGATTTAGGACATACCCCACAAACCTCTGCCCAAAACACCTGCTTTTTAAAATGTAGTAAATAACTCACATATTGTATGTAGACCATAACCCATGCACTTAGCAGGTTAGAAGTTATTCACTACGTGAACCATAACCTATGAACACAAACAACAAATATGATAAAAGCATTTCCCACATTTTTGCAGCATCACTGTCTTCTCATTTCTAATCTACATCAAAGCTCTCATTTCCCACAGTGTTCATAAATTAACATATGGATGCAGCAAAACTGGAAAAATGAAATCTTGTGTTATTGCATTGAATAATCAATCCTTCTTCCATTCAAATTAAATAAATTAACAATTAAAGAGGATCTTACAGAAGGACTTATGTTCTCCATTCCTCAAGTTCTTTGTAATAGTTATCCAACTGCACCATCCCAATTCCAATGCCGAAAGCCATGAAATAAATGAATGAAAATCGCAAATTTTCAGATCTAATCGCCATGCACCCAAACATAGAAGAATTGTTCTGTATGTATGACAATAACATATGCTTGAATCTGAAAATTGTGATTGTTGCAAAGTTTCAAAACTACATGTGTGAAACCAAAACTGTGGAAGAATTGTTTCGTTGCGTGAAAGAACCATTTGTCATGACAACAGAACATCCAGTTTGACACTCAAAGATGGGGAACTTGGTTTCTAGATGTGGGGCCAATGGATGGTCTATCCAAGCCATTGGTCTGAGAGCCCCCATCATGGATGGTGTGATATTTAGCTTATTGATTAGCGGAACAAGATTTATAAAGCCAACCTAAAGTAATTCGGACAAGGTTATGATGATGATTAAGTAGCTGTGGAAAAGGATTCAAGAAGATATATTTCCTAGAAAGATAATGTGTTCATGATCATTGGTTAGACGTGCTAGCCTTTTCTTTTCCAAACAAACACAAACCCACGTAACTTAAGTACATAATCAAGTAATAAGTAGAAAATATGGGAAAAGAAACTGAAAAGCACCACAAACATATCAAAAGGAATTCTTAAAGCACCACAAACACACACTGCTCAGAAACTAAAAAGCCAATTGTCAAATCCACAGATTCATGCATACATAGATAGATGCAATGGATGCAAGCAAATGGATATTTTAGTTCAGTCTTTGAAGAGGAAAATAACCCAAATGTGTCCTACATTAAGACGCCATTTCATGAAAAAACAACAACAAAATACAGTACCATCAGCATATATGACTGAATGTGTCAAACAGGAAAATGGGTATTTTTGTTTATTTTTCAAAGAAATGAAAAATCCCATATAAATTCTTCATCTTTCACAGCAGGCAAGGGTTAATTAGCATTCAAAACAGAATGCATTTTCTGCTATTAAATGCTTATAGTGATACTAACCATATAAAACTTGAGGAAGTATACATGTTCAGACTTCAGGTGCAAAAGTACGGTATTCTTCTGTGCAGGATTCTGCACCATGTAAACTAGGATCTGCTAGGCTTTTGTTGTGGATGGTGGGATGTCCCAAAATCTCCTGGTCAAAAGATCCCAATCCTTGATCTTTGGCATATTTTTTGAACTTTAATTTGGGATGATGCTTTGTTTACTCCTAATTGTCTAGTTGTAGGCCTAGGATCAAAGCTTAGGATCTTCCAATCTAGCAGACTTTCAGCGCATCCCTCATCCATAGAGGGGCTCAGCAGTTTGATGGTATGGATCACCAAACAACAGGACTCAAAAATTCCTCACAACCATCTACATAAATTGGACATGGGCATGTGGCATTGTTGGAGTCTGTGACCTCAAGATGCACAATATAGTAATGCTTTTTGTGTCCTGGCTATATAGATTAAATTAATAGATCAGACACAAGGAAGAACGGTAAGAGGCCTTACGATGTGGTGTTCACAAGTTGTACTAGTCTCAGCTTGCATGTACGACACTGCTCGACAAGGTCAACAATAACCTCTTGTTTGAGACCCTGAAATCAGCAGCAAGACTACTCAAAAAGAAAGACTTAAAGAGTAACACAATTGAGAGTGTAATATTTGCATATTGTACTCTGTTATTCTTCTTCTTTTTTTTTGGAAACAATTTGCATATTGTACTTGCAACATGCACAATAGAGAAATAGGAGTAAAATCACATGCCCTGTACCATGGTTCAAAACTTGTACGGCCACCTGCCCGCCCACACAAGCTGAGCATGTAAAATCCAGTTGCGATTATGAGTCAGTTTTTTTTTAATAGTTTTTTGGACACCACCTATCAATGCCTTGAAAATTTTACGAAAACCAAGTTAGCCCATTAACTTAACCTAATTTTTGTTGAACACAACCGAATTTTCGATCTTAAATACAGGGTACATGGAGCTTAAATATGAAACAGGCAATGAATCTCAACACAATAAAATTTCAGGACTCCATTGCAAAATCCAAAATATAGGTTTAATATGGCCAATACCTCTTTATTTCCTGGATCTAAAGCACTTAGCATTTCAAAAAGGACATCCATAATGCCACGAGCATTCTGAATTTCTGTCAGGCTGACAAAAATAAAAATAAAAAATCAATCCCACAGGACGAAAATGTGTATTTCAATAAATCGGTTAGCAGTAGCACTTCAGCATCTAACAAAATAAGACAAGATGAGTAATGGTTTAAAGAAGATAGGATCCTGATCAGTCTCACCAAAGAAGAGAGCTCTCAACATTGAACTAAGTAGAAAGTGCAACGTAAACAAACAAGATTCCTATACGCATATCATGGCTACGAGATGCACAAAGAAACCACAGGCCTCTTCTTTGAGGGATTTAAGTAAAATGAGCAAGCGGCTCCTATACATAGAGGAAAACTACAAGAAACCACAGGCCCCCTGTTTCAGGGATTGAATTTGATTAAAAGGATTGCCTAGAAACAATGGGCCTTAATCAAGTACGTGGTGCCTCTTCAACCCGGTAATAACCCTTGCCTGCTCTTTCGTTTGTCTTTTTTTTTTTTTTTTCATAAACAAATATTGGTCTGGATGGATTACAGCTTATCAGATTTTTGTATCATCAACATGGCATAAACAAACAGCATGCCATTTCATCTAGCCATTTCATCAAACAGATAGCATGTTATTTCAAGAAACAGTTAGGATGCCATTTCATCAAACAGATAGCATACATGAAATCTAGCCATTTCATCAAACAGTTAGCATGCATCAAATCTGAAAGACAGAAAAAGAGACATAAAGAGAGGAAGATATCAAACCTATGCCTCAAAGATATGAGAAGGGTTTCGAATGGCGTGTGTTTCTTCGGGTAGGATCTTCACGGCTGCTGCGATGGAGAGATATAGAAGAGACGGCGGAGATATTGGAGAGAAAGGGAGGAGAATGAGAAAGATGGAGCAGAGATCGGGAGGGAGAGAGAGGATTGGGGAACGGAGAGAGAGAGAGGAATAGGAAACGGAAGGAGAGAGAGAGAGAGAGAGAAATGGACGGTCCTGTTTGGCGCGGCTCTGTTTTGAGCGCGCGCCCAAAATTGGGCGTGTTTCGTGAGACGGACGTGGACGGTCCTAACAGGGTATCCGTGGGGCCCACCATGATGTATTTGGTTTATCCATCCTTACCATTAATTTTAGTTCATTATGCCAAACTTTAGGTAGATTGAAGGCTCAACTGGACCACACCACAGGAAGCAAATGTGATTTAATATTTATGTTTCCTACCGTGTGGTCCACTTGAGCCTTCAATCTAGCTGATTTATGATTTCATGTCATAAAATAATATTTTCAAATATATAGACGGCTTAGATATAAAATATTTTTTTTTTTAGGCCCTATAGAGCCCCTTACAGCACCGTTAATTATTAATGCTGTGACAACTTGTAGTTAGGGAGTAAACCGTAGTAAACATAGCCACAGTTTATATTCGTAGCAAAAAACCAACGTGGTCTACGACCTTCATCCCTTTTTTGGTGGTGTTATAATGCTTCAGTTCTGTTTCCTTTTTGAGTTAATGAACCACAGTGAGCTGAAAAAAAACATAAAAAATGAATTGCTTGTATAAATATAAAAACATCAACACACCATCACCCGGGTTAGTGTCTGCAACACCACTTAATCCGCCACGCCGGCCAATCCAACTTCGCCCAATACACGATTCGGTACTCGGGTATTACCCAATAAGCTAATTTAGCACAAATAATGCAAACCTAGACAAGTATAATATGAATCTAATTTATGCAAACATTTACAAAATCAGGACCTAAATCCGTTACATGCGTCGTATTCCCATCACTTGACCATTATAAACAAGCCATCCGATCATCATTACATTAACCCTGTGTGTTTCAACCCCTTGTACGCAGATTAATAGAATTAGGAAGATTACACGAACGAGTCAACAATAATAGTCATTCAAAGGCCATATTTTAACCGGTATGGCCCATCTACGCATTGGATCTGTCTCAGCTTTGGTCAAATGACCGAGGAGGACTGGAAGAAGCTACTGGACGGAGTAGATCAGGACAAACCTCTCCGTAGACCCCAGTTTTAGGCAGTGGGTTCACATTGCCTGTGAGAAGCCGCAGTGCACTAGACTAATAGCCTGGTCAAACTAGTTTTGACCCGATAAAGAGGGATATTCTCCCATTTTTTCCCGCCAGAAGATATATGAACGAACGAGTGTCCATTCTGGATAAGTTGCGGCCCGCCTCCAGCCACTATTCGTATGATCTAAGCCGTCCATCGTGATCGGATGACTGATCTTACCCGAACCACGTGGTTCACACACCTACATGCATGTGTGCATGCGTACAATAGTGGCACAATCAGGTCATATATGTTGCTTTTGAAGCGGGAAACCACGCCCGATCTCGTGCCAGCTTGGTGATCCGCGTGCGGCTACATCTTGCAATCTCAGCCGTTCTTCCCGGCGCCAATCCTCGTCCTACGTCCAGCACCGAAAAAGGCGGAACAGCCTGCTGACGGGAAAAAGGGAAACGGATTGGCTACTCCCCCTGCCACCAGCCAATGGCTGGTGTTCGGTGCTCCGTGGGCCCCACCATGATTTTTTTGTTTCATCCATGACGTCCATATAATTTTCTAGATCATTTTATGATATAATAGCAAAAATGAGTTATATTTCAATCTCAAGTGGACCACATTACAGGAAAAAGTGTTGAATGAATTTCGACCTTTAAAATTTTTTTGGGGGCTATAAAACTTTTGGATCAAGCTGATATTTGTTTTTAACCTTCATCTAGGTCTGTATGACTTAAACAATAGACTGGATGTCATATAAACAGTACAGTGGGCTTAGGAGGATTTTAATGGTGGATATCCAATCAATGTTGTTTTCCTGTGGTGTGGTCCACCTGAGATTTATTTTCCTCTAATTTTTGTTATCAAGCACTAAAATGATCTCTTAAAATGGATTAACGGAATGGATAAAACACATACATCATGATGGGGCCCACAGAGCACCGACCACCAGCCACGGGGCTGGTGGCAGGGGGAGTAGCCAATCCGTTCCCGGGAAAAAGGGGTGGGCATCTTTCCCATTCGGGAAGACATGCTGGCTCGATCCAGACCTCACGTCCGAGCTCCTCAACACCATCTCAGCCACTCAGACTAGGACAGCAAGGGTTCTAGCCTTTTGTTTGAGGAAGGCTCCCATTCACACGAGAAAATGGGAATGGCGGAAAAACTCGCCAGTATGAGTGAGGACCCAGTTGGCGATGGGATTGGTGGGCCCCACATGGATAAATGGACCCATCTAACCCATCCAGATGGCATGGATTGCCATCTTAACCTTTCTATGAGAAATCGCCAATAGTGGCGACGCCATCTTTTCCATCAAACCAGAAAACCCATCGCGATGGAGTGGGACCCATTTCTCGATCTCGGGCCCTAGTGTGGTGGGCCATGATGATACGAATCCATCCCACGTGATTGATTTTCCCCCATGCAAACCAAGAAATAAGAGGTGCGGCCAGCCCCATCCTAGCCGTTCGCGGTTACAGATGGAAACGGTCGATAGTGAGCCCTCGACCTGTAAAAAGACCGCGACCTTCTTGGGATGGCAGCAAGGGTTGGGAATAGAGAGATAAAATAGGAGACTCGGTGCCGCACTGCACCAAGCCAACCCAGGCAACTCGAATCGGGTTGGATTAGGGCCAGCCAGGAGCTGATGCTAAGAAAGAAACAGAAAAAGAGTGGGTTAGAGAACTCGGAGTTCGGCAGGGCGCTGCTGAGTTCAGGTTCTAATCTAGCTTCCAGACTCGCCTACAGAAGTTGCTGGAGCCGCTGGACCTATACTGGAACCACTGGGGCTGCTGGTGTGACTGCTGAACCGCCACACTAACTTGGTCGGCCCTGCATTCATCAGAAATGTCGGGATTTGCGCGGCTGAATTCGAACAACTCCACCTCGCTCACACCATAAGGGCCTCCAACACCAGACCGGCTTCATTCACCAGTCAAGCTTCCGATGGCAAGGTGAGCAGACTGGTGTAGTTACAGTAGTTGCACCTAGGGGCTGAGTTGCAATATCAGTCTGGTAGGGGTGACTCCAAGTTGCTAAGTTAGGCCGTTGAATTAAAAATATTTAATTTAAATAAGTGTCCATAAATTAATGGTTAACATATCATCACATCATTTTTATTTTTATTTTTTTAATTTTGACGTGCAAAAGCTTTGTCGTGCTTTTCTCCCTTCTTTTACTTTTCTGCTTTTTATCCTATATATATATGTGGAAAAGGTACAATGCGCCCGACCTCACAAGTCCGTCCCATGAGGTCGAGCTGTGTGGACCCCACCGTGATGCGTTTCGAATATCTACCCCATCAGTCAGATGTATCATTCGATTGTGGGCCTAGGTCTCAAAAATCAAGTCAATCTGTGACTTTTGTGGGCCACACCACATACAGAAGTGGGGAGGGGTCGTGCACCATTAAAACATTCATAATCAATTTTTGGGCCTACCGAGATGTGTTTTTCAAATCCAGCCCATCCATTATGTGTGTCCCACTTGGATGAGGGTTCAGACCAAGTTTATGCAGCATTAAAAACTCAGGTGAGCCCCACCAAGTGCTTTTATATGTTTTAACGGTGTCTTCATATGATTTTAGATAGTATGGCCCACCTGAGTTCCGTATATGGCTGATTTTTGGGATATCCCATAATTTATAGGGGACCCATCAAATTCACGGTGTTGATGGTCGACACGCATCACGGTGGGGCCCACACAGTTCGACCTCACGGGAGCTGATCGTGAGGTTGAGCGCAAATGACGGTACAATTCAAGTGCCATTTTCAAGTGCAAATGCATTTTCAGTAAGGTTTCCATTGGCAGGTGCATCATCTCCGTTATCCAGAAGTGACAATTTTCTGTAATAATTCAAAACGAGAACGAGGAGTTGATTGCAAAATACACTTAAAGGACGGTACAAATTCTGAAAAAAAAAAAAAAGTCGGATGGACGTCATAACTCGCCCTGGGATGGTTTGGACGGTGGGCCACAGCAGACGTCCGTGGTGGCAGGGTCACGACGTAATCCGCGTCCCTACGGTCCTGTATGTCCGCCATAAATTTCACGGTAACGTGGATATAGTAGGATTCAGTTTGTGACGCCATCAAAGGGCCCACTTGCAAAGATGGCCCAATGATTTCAACCGTCCACATTCTTGAATCTAACACAATGACGGCCATGGTCATCCGACCACTCACCATGTGACTCACATGTGGATCTGTCTCTAAGGCTCAATGCAAGTGCCCACTCACCATTGCACACGTGTCAATGTAAATAATGACTATCCCCAATTGTATAGCTGTATCTACCCTATTCTTTAATCCAACCCGATCAATGACTGAGCCGCCCATCACCACGCCTGCTAGCCAGTGAAAGGAATAGAAAATACTTCGTAAAGATATTAACTATCCGTCCCTGTATTGAAATATATATATATATATATATATATATATAGATTATTAAAAAAAAAAAAACAAAGATCATGAAAATTCATTAAAAAAAAAAAATCTCTCCATCAGCTACATCGTATATGGCATTGGAGGAGAGGAGGGCACCTGCCATTACCGAACTGCGTTTTCGCGAGCTGAAGATAAAGAAGTTTTTTCTAGGGCTGAAAGTTGGGCGGTTTCAACCCGACAAACCCATGAACCCGACAATGGGGTGGGCTTGGGCAGGATTTATAGAGTTTGGTCTCGGGCTTGGGCTATACAAATGCCAACCCGATAAAACTCGGGTTGGGCTCGGGTTGAGGTCTTGGGTTGCCTGACCCAACCCAAACCCGATCAATATATAAGTTCCTTATAAATTAATTATAATTGAGTGCGGATCGTCTATGTTGAAGGCACATGAAATTCCAATACCGTTAGGTTTCGATGGTCCACGTCATTTCCGATGACTCAAGCTAACAAGTGACACTAGATTTCTCTTTCCCAAATAAATTACTTGATACACATTACAACTTTTAGAGTAGTTGTCCTCCATTTTAGCTTGTTTGTTTAGAAAAAATATTTTTTATAATAAATAACCATACATATAATTAATAAAATTATAGGTATAAAAAATAAAATTTATATTGAAAATATAGTAGACTAATGTAATAATGAAAATATTAGCATATATCTACTCGACCAACCGGGCCGAACCCACTTGGGTTGGGCTTGGGTTGAGAATTCCCAACCTGAGCTTGGATTGAGTTGGGTTAGGGTTGAGGTATACGAACCAACCCGCCTTTCATCCCTAATTCTTTTTAGGGTTTTGGCAGGCATGGAAAAAGGAAGCCGCTGGCAGGATATTTATATGATCTGGAATGTAAAAAAGACCAACGTGCCGTCCGTCTGTGCGTGGAAATCGCATACACATGTTGTAATGGAAAGCGGATTGGGTACAGAGTAAACTCTGTGGGTCCCATAGTCATTTATTCATCTTATCCACTCTGTCCATACATTTTTAGCAGATAATTTTAGGTACTCAAACAAAAAATGAAGCCTATCCAAAGCTAAAATGGATCACACCACCGGAAACAATATGAATTGAACATCTACCATTGAAAATTTCATGGGGCCATATAAGTTTTATATCAATTTGATATTTTTGTTTTCACTTCAAACATATCTTTGTGATATTATGAACAGGTTGGATGACAAATAAAAATCACTTCTGCCATAGAAAGGTTTCAACTGTGGAAATCAGTATTCTCACTTTTTCATGCGGTATGGCCCGCTTAAACTTTAAATATACCTCAATTTTGGGCTCAACCACTGCAATGATCCAAAAACAAAAAAAAAAAGGATGGACGGAGTGGATAAGACAAATACATTAACAGTGGGCCCACTAAGTTTACTCAGTAAACAAGAGCGCAGTGAGTAATTCACTACGCACTCCGATTTCATTGCAATGCGTGGGAACGGATTGGCTACTCCTCCTGACACCAGCCAATGGCTGGTGGTCGGTGCTCTGTGGGCCCCACTATGATGTATGTGTTTCATCCATGCTGTCCATCTATTTTTACATATCATTTCATCCATGCTGTCCATCTATTTTTTCAGATCACTTTACAGTATGGACCACATTACAGGAAACAGTGTTGAATGAGCGTTCATCATTAAAAACATTTTGGGGGCATAAAAGATTTGGATCAAGCTGATTTTTGTTTTTTCCCTTCATCTGGGCTTGTATGACCTAATCAACAGATTGGGTATCAAATAAAGGAGTATTTTAATGGTGGATATCCAATCACTATTGTTTTCATGTGCTGTGGACCACTTGAGATTTATATACCTATTATTTTTGGGTCAAGACCAAAAATGATCTTTAAAAATGGATGAACGGAATGGATGAAATACGCACATCATGGTAGGGCCCACAGAGCACTGACTACCAGCCACGGGGCTGGTGGCAGGGGGAGTAGCCAATCCGTTTCCGCAATGCTTAAGGTGAAAACAGAAAATAACGGTAGTGGAATGAAACATTACTGTAATACAAATTAAAACAATAATCATACCGATCGATGAGTAATAGTTCCACATGTCCTTAGGAGATATGGCTCTACAAGGGTAAGGTTTTTCTGATCAGATTTTGTAAGGCCCACCGTGAAATGAATATTCAAAACCGATGAAAGGTGTGGATAAAACACATGCAATGGGCCCCACAGCACAAACACAGCAACACCACCTAATCTGCTTCCGAATAGGAGGGGTTATGACTCATTTTTCTATACTGAAGAAGTGGTAGCATAGGTTTATCTAAACCATTCATTTCATTGAGTCACTAGAGATTATGAATGGGTCATCTAACTAAATTCGCATTGACCAGAAATCATAACCATTCATAATATGCTGAACAAGAATCATTAAAATTTTCTTTATTCCATGATCATTGTAATTCCTACTATGGCCTGTTTATGGAAATCTACGATGAATGAATGGTTCAGATTTTCATTAGCATGCACTGCATGCACAATATGCATTGTATCTCATTCATTGATTCAATATTGCAATATGCAACTATACATTTGAACTCGGCCGGTCTAGATGCGACTGCATATGCACATTTGGTTAGGTACTCTACCTAGTACACGTGGCAGAGATATATCAATCAAGACCGTCCATCTAGTGATCTCTATCATGGACGGCTCATGTTTCAAAAAACACAACATTTTACAATATTCTCCATCACTTTTCTAGAATTTGTGATTATGATGTTTGACGGTCAATTATTTTCATTTTGTACAACACTTTGAGGGCCACGTGTCATATTGCTACAATCACCTAATCCATCCATATTTCCAAATGCTTTCTGTCCACAAGATGGCCTGATTAATACACGTGGCTAGATGGATGGCTTAATTAATACATGACATTGTCACATGTACTGAGTAAGCTCAACCTTATGCTTAGATGCACCTTTAACTAATGTTATAGCTAGCCTCCCGTGGGAATCACCATTCAATCCTGAAAAGATCAGGTACATATTCAAGCATTGTTAAATGAACCACACCATCGATCAATATTAAAATACAGTATACATAATGAATAGTTGTGCCGTTAAAATATGGGCGGGTTTTGAGAAAAGCGTGAGGTTTTTGGTCCACAGTGAAAAAGTTATGTGGACATATAGAAAAATCTCTATTTTTCAAGTGTATATATCAGGCATCACACGTGGTCATAGTCAAACAATATCAAATAACTAATCAACAATAAATTATATGTAGAAAATATGTATAAAATATTTAATTACCTTTTCCTATGCCACCCATTCCAAATATTTACATTCCCAATAATCCTGCATTAAAGAAATAAAGATATTATTAACCCTTTAAAATGAGCATGATGTGAATGCATGAATCATTACGAATTGGGCACAGTGTCTTGGAACATTTAAAGATTGTTGGCCAAAATGTCTGTACCTCTTTTTTTCTTCTTCTTCCGTTGCGCCATGCTGTGTCTGTGTCTGTTGCTTTCTTTTTCTTTGTTTATAGTGGCTTCTTGGTTCTCTCTGTTTTCCCTCTTCTTCTTTGTTGTGCTGCTTTTAAGTCCTCTCTTTTCCCTTCTCTCTTCTTTCCACTCCAAACAATCTGCACGCTTTGGTGTTTGTGAGAAAGTTGTAAAAAGAGTTCTTTTTTTAGTACTCGGATCGAGTGTATATAACACTAGATGCACTTGAGATGTTTATGTTTTTTCCGTACGGTGGGCCCATCTTAATGTTTATGTTCATGCCATCCACCAGTTTTTTCAGTTCATTTTAGAGCATGGCAAAAAAAAAAAAGAAAAAAGAAAAGCAGGATCCAAATTTCGTGCAGACCACATCATAGGAAAAAGTGATCATTGAATGTCCACCATTAAAAACTTTCTAGGGCCATTGTAATTTTTATTTGCCATCCAACCTATAAATAAGGACAGAGATTGGAGGTGGGCACTACTATTTATTGCACTTAATATTGAATTTGCTTCGTTTTGAGACCATCCTCTAAAATGACCTGGAAAAACTGACAGACGGTGCGCAAAATTGATATGTAGTGTAATATAAAGCTTGATATGTAGTGTAATATAAAACTGACTGACAGACGAGAGTAACACCCATGAGTCTAGTGTAATATAAAGCTTGATATATAAGAAATTTGTTCACTTGATATGTATATTAAATTAAACTGAATCCGGCCACTAAAATGTGGGGCCTACTTTTTGCTAAGTCAAAATTGAAAAAATAAATATAAAAATGATATGATGATATGTTAACCATTAATTTACGGACACTTGCTTATTGAAATTAAATATTTAGCCTAACTTAATTAGCAACTTGGGATTTGAGTCACCCCCACCTGACTGATGTTGCGACTCAGCCCCTAGGTGCAGCTACTGTAACTACACCGGCCTGCTCACCCTGCTGTCAGAATCTTGACCAGTGAATGAAGCCCGTATGGTTTTGGAAAGAGAGGCAAGAAGAGACATGGGACTATGGGAGAGAGCTGAGTGGTGAGAGAATGAGGGGAGAGTGAGGGGTTTATATAGCAAGAAAGAGGGAAGGTGTAGACAAGTGAAGGAAGTGGAGACAAGTAAGGGTAAGTGAAATTTAGTCATTGATACTCCTGCAGAGTATGATGCTTGCTACACATGCACTTAAAGATTATACAAATGTCAAATACTAATTCAGATTAGAACAACTCAATTGTGGAAGTAGTCACAATGCTAAAATGGTTTAATCGTTAAATCCTAACCTCTCATTCATGGACACTATTGAATATTTTCACTTTTAACTATCTAATAAATGTCCATCAATCTACTAATCACATAATAAGATAAGTGATATTTTAAACAGTTTAGTTTTTGTTAACTACTTGAGTAATGGATCTCTTTAGATTTTAGGATTTAGGACTGAAAAGGTATTTGATGGATGGGTTGGATAGCACTCTCCATCATAATCTGATGGTGAGATCTAATCTACTCCCATGTGATAAAGGACACGTGGTTTGTATGAAACTCAAATCAGACCGTCCAAATCATGAGGCCCACAGTAGATAGGTTACAGTGGATGTGGCTTGGTGCACCGACGAACAAACAATCCTAACCATCTGATCAGTGATTACTTAATGGAACTTACTTTCTTTCAAATCTAGGATTCACATTTCCAAGTAGTTATTATCATATATATTTTTTTTCGATCTTCCATTTGCCTCAACTATGGATTTTCAAGCACTAAACAGCAGTGCTCAACATCTGCCAAAATGACACACATGTGAAATTTGGGCCTAGAGCCGTTCATCAAGAGGGACCCGTGATGAAATGCACTATCCCAAAAGTGAGGCTGGTCTACCTGTCAGCTGGGGTTATGGATATGCATAAATGGATAGTTAACAGGGATGGATGTGTGCTCCACATGATAGGTAGACCAGCTAGATTTTTGGGCCAGGGCCCACTCACCACTAGACCTGTTTGACGAACTGCCTAGAACCTGCACACTTCTGTCATGTTAGTACGGGTGGAGCACACATAAGAGAGTTCCTTTGTGGGAAATGATCAGATTTTATGACATTTTTCCTTCAGATATCTCTTCTCTCTTTTGAATGATACAGATTGTGTTTGTTGAAGGTGAATTAGATGTTGAAATCAATGGTTCAAAAGCAGTTATGATTAGGCCCGCGTGAAAATAACAGCTATATATGTTTTTTTTTTTTTTTTTTTGTAAAACGGCTTTATATTCCATAAGCGGCACTGTTACACTTTAAAATTTAAAAAAAATAAAAAATTCTGTTAATTACAGCCATTGTTCTAATATTTAATGGCTGTTATTGAGAAAATATTACCAGCATTACATAAAACAATGTAGGATTCCTGTTCCCATTATAACAACTGTTATGGCACCTTTTAAAACCTTGGTCATAGGAACAAAAGCATCTTATTGGAGCAGTACCCGTTCATGGCTGAAGTACTCATTTGATTTTCTTCAATTAATCTACCAAGAACAGAAAATTCCAATCCAAAGGACGAATTTTTATTACTTAAGCTTGCTATACATTGTATTTGGAAAAATAGATTTTTTTTTTAATTTTTTTTTTTCATAAATTGAATTGGCGGTCGAGAATGTGGAAAGAGAAAAACGCACAAATCATGAACCTGTACAATTAGATCCAAGTTATACGTACTACCCACGTTTAAGATCATAGCCTAATATTTAAATATTACTTATTTTAAGGTTTTGATGTAAGATTTGGATTTTCATCCTAGGGTTTAGTCCTAACCTTTGATTCTAATACTTGAATCCTAATTTATTATGAATAATATTATTATTGTACAATGGATCGAATAATGTTCATGACAGGAGTATTAATCCATCAGTATTAATAATGATAGTTCATAAGTTTATATTTAAATGTACCGATATTATCTATATTCTTGTAATGGCTACTAATCTCTTAAATAATATAAGTAATAATAATAAAATATTTACTAATGATAATATACTAAGGACTAATTGACGCAAGGATGAACGTGATGAGGATAACTACTCCAAATCCACGGAGCTTCTCTGGACTCTTCACAGAGACTTTTCGAATCCACGAGGAAAGAAAGCAGAAAATAGAAATAAATTTTAAGAAATTCAAAATTGATTAATTGATCAATAAAAACGAGTTCACAACCCTTTAAATAGGGGTACTAAGCAATGAGAAAGAAATCAGAATCAAACTACAACTCAAACTCCTAGAATTTGCGACTTACTATAAATAGTAAACTTACTATTTATAGACGGTCGTGATGTCTACTAGTGCGCAAGGTTTTCGGCCAAAAATAGTAAGTGTCCTATTTGGCTTCACCAAACTGTTCTCCTAATTATTCTAAGCTCTTTTTATGTTGGGCGCAACTCCTAAAGCCCGACGGATGAAGAGTTATAATCAAATTAAAACTTACTATTTATAGTAAAAACGAAATTAAAATAGGGAAACGACCATCGATCCAGGGGTTTTTGCAATTCCGGGCTGCGCAACCCGGCGTAGCGGGGTTGGCTGGCTAAAGTAGCTCATTTTACCTCAAAATCATATATTTTACGCCCAATCTAAGGTCCGACGGTCCGGATCACTTCTGTTGTCGACCGGGTCTTTTCTGATCCATCTTGGCTATGAAACTGCCTGCGACCCGCTTTACATCACTAATACTAATATTTATATTAACAAGTATTATACTAATCCCCCATAAGGAAAATGATAAGTATTTACTAATGCTAATTATACTAATAGTTTTATGGTAATGATATAATTAATATTAGTTAATGCGACACTAACAATCCTTATAATGGAAACAAATAGTATGCTCTAACATCAAAGATGATATTTAATAATAAAACATTGATATTTAATAATAATAATATTTTATTTTTATACGTAATAATTAATATCAGTATAGATAATTTATTAAAGGCCATACATTCCCAATATTAGTAATCCTAATAATGTTAACAATGGTAAAGATGATGATAATGCACTAAAATGAGTCTAGCATGTGTTTGAATGGTCCCATGAATGAGGTTATTTGGGCCTGCATTAGAGTGGCTAGGCCCATCAGATTTTTATCCAACAAGTGGCCCAAATTGGGCCCCAAATTTCCCTAACTAAAGGTTGAACTGGGCCTTGTCTTGGCCCAGCTGTTGGGTCCAATACAAGTCCAAAAATGGGGCTGGGTCAGGCCGTCCCTGGCCCAACAATGGACGGCCTAGCTCATTTGTCCAAACCGGCCCTAACAATTTGGTGGGCTGATTGTTTTTTTTTTTCGCCCACCCGCTGTTGTCTTTACACACCCTTAACGGGGAGCTGGACTGGGCTCCTGGTGCACCCTACAACCTGAATAGTGGCTACTGGGCTGACTACGGCCCACCAGCAGCATCTATTATCAACTATGGCTGGTTGGGCCGTCCTTGGCCCAGCAGGACAATGCAGCCATGGGTGGGATTCGCTGGGCCATTTCTGGCCTAGCAGCTGGGCAGGAGTGCCTATAGGCTGGCCCAATGTATGTGTGATGTGGCCCACCGAGACATTTCTCTGGTGCGGCCCATCGTGATCTATGATGTGGCCCACTGAGTGGTGTGGTGTGGCCCACTGAAGCCTCTCCTTTTTTTTCAGCACAGTACCATCGCCCAGATGGAGGCCTGGCTCTATCTCAGGTCAAGGCCCAATGGAGGCTCGCTTTTGGTTCAATTCCTGGCCCACTTAAGGCCTGATTTCAGCCTGGATTGAAGACATGGTTTCAGCTGAGATCGTGACCTGTCATGGCTCCATCTACGACCCATTTGAGAGGCCGTATCTGTCCAGATTGGAGGGCGCCGATCTTTAGCTCGATCCAAGGCCTGCTGAGGGCCTGGTTTCAGTTCCGATTTGGCCCAGCTGAAGGCCGATTTCACCTCAGATTCATGGCCTAGTTGAGGACCGATTTCGCCTCACTTGGCCCAGCAACGGCCGAGTTTCGGCCTGGTTTTCGAACAACAGTGGCCTAGTTAAAGGGAGCTAAACAACGCTATAATGCCGGAGGTCGAAATGGAGTGATGGGACTGAGCGTTACCTGTACTCCGACGCCCGATACTCAGCTGGCTCAGACGGTGCAGTGCAGTTTCCGCCGCTGCCTCCTCTCTTTCGTCTTTTCTCTTTCTCTTCTTTCTTATTCCTTCTTACTTATCTCTCTTTCTCCTTCGACCATGGCCAGTAGGGACTCCAAATCTGATCGAAAATCTCCCTCAACCGGTGCGACTCGGCGCGGCTCCAACGGAGAAGAATGAGACGGCTCGCATGGCAGAGTTCATCTTGAAGCCTCTTCCTTCACTCTGACGGTGTTAAATGATTTGGATGGTCGTAGGGGAGCTTGTGGAATGGGGAGTTTGAAGTTCCGCAGAGGTTTAGGTGGTGGGTTCGGTGGCAGGAGGAAAACGGCTGATTCTCTCATTTTCTTTCCTTTAAACCCCAAAAAAACTAGTTTTTAGGGCTAGGATTGCTCTAAGATGGATGGTCAGGATGGAGAATGAGTGAATCATGCGGATCGTGCCAGCTGGCAGCAAAAAAAACGGGTTTCCATTTCCGGAAAGACAGCCGCAGGCGGCACTGTTTGGCTCGAGTTTGAGCACACGTACGTGCACATGAATCCACATGAGTGCCATGGTTTTGATATTGTTTGAGGGATATACAATATGGACGGTTTGGATTGGTCATAAGTGGCCCACCTTAATCACAACGGAAAGGTTTTGGGAGGGCTGAAAGCACACATCTGCCTCACGCCCGCCTTCTTACGGTTAGTGCCGTGTGCATGAACTGGTCCACTAGCTTGTGTCCTTGTAAATTTTGGATCTATGGTCGTTCCTCTACACGATGGACAGCTTGGATCGTGCCGATGGGTGTTGATGGTGGGCCACGGTCGTCGCAATAAGACGCCTCCCGTTTAAACTGGACTCGGGCGGGAGTCACGTGAAGAGAAAGGAAAGAGGAAGTTTTCCTCTTCGGGACAGTGGGTCAAATGCCGCTTGACCGGCATGGTGCATTGCAGGTGCACGCCCACTGTTCTACACACACAACGAAAATGTGGCATCTATAGTGATGATCGAGGAAATCCACTCCGTCCACTTGGTTCTAGGGGTCTAAATAGGTTCCCTGATTAAATATTAAGCGTGTCTAAGGTCTATGTGGGCCGTACAAACTGATTCCTAACTCTAACAGTGGCTTTCCATTGATCTAAAACTTTAACGGTTAAAAGATCCTAATGGGCTATTTTTAAGGCTCTCATCATATGTTACTATCCAATACTAATATAAATTTTATTACTATTGTATATTACTCATAATTATGATGATTAAAATCTCATATATATATATATATATATATATATATATATATATATAGTTGTAATATTAACATACTACTATATACATGCTATGGATCACATATTCATTAATATATAATTCATAATATACAATATCATATTATACATATAAATGAGTTGAAGATTGTATAATATTATATTTGATTAAAATTATATTTGTATTTAATAATATTGTTAAATAGTATACAATTATATAAAAGTATCTAATGATTTTTGCATACATACTTATAAAAGATATTCAATGCTACCTTATTATTTATAATTTGATTTTATGTTATGAAATTATTATTCATTATGTCCATTTAATATAATATTATTTTCATAATATCTTATATATATTAAATACATACATATCGCTCTATTAAAGTATATTTTCATACATTATTTATTTAATAAATAAATTATCAAAATATATCCATAATCTTTTGATCCATGTTTGTGTAAAATTTATTATATAATAAATAGATAAAATAATATACTTAGTATATATTATTTGACTACTATGTGGTTTGATATGTGAATAGAGATTACCTTCAACGATTAGATTTAAACTAGGTTGCACGTGAATGTTCACTAAGCTAGGTTTGCATCATACTAAGTTAGTTTATATAGTGACACTCGAGTACGGAAAAGTATGGGGTGTTACAGTAACGCCCATAAGTCTAGTGTAATATAAAGCTTGATATATCTGAAATTTTTTCACTTGATATGTATTAAATTAAACTGAATCTACTAAAATGTGGGGCCTGCTTTTTGCTAAGTAAAAATTCAAAAAATAAAAATAAAAATAGTGTGATGATATGTTAACGATGAATTTTGGACACTTGCATATTAAAATTAAATGTTTTTAATTCTTCATTGTCTAATAAATGTAAAACAATTCGATAGTAGGATAATAAAATAAGCATAAGTTGGGATCATTGGATATTTTTTGTTTTTCACCATCCAGTAAAAATCCATTGATTTAGGGTCAATTACATTAGTGAAATAAGTGTCAATAGATTGCAAGAATTTAAGAATAACTTGGAGTATCGAGTAGTCCTTAAAAATCTCAAATCATCGACATTATTTATTCAAATTTAATTTTTAATTTTTTAAATTCATTGCCAAAAATGAAGTCAAATAATTAAGGTGCATTAGTAAAATAAGTATCATAGCTTACATGAATTTAAGGCTAATATTTTTTGAGCATTTGAGTGGCCCCCAAATCGATGACATTATTCATTGAATTTAATTTAAGGCTAAATCATTTATGCATTGTTTAAATGATTGATTCTATGCATATTTCATTTTTTAAAAGAAAAAAAAAGTAAGTCAAAACAAGTTTAGTTCGATTCCATACACATCTCAATAAGAAACTTGCCATGTGAAATCAAGCCAAGTTCGATTCCATGCATATTCTCACCTAAAAGCAAATCATGTCAAAACACTCTATTTTCAATTCCATTAGAGAAAAAAATATAAAATCAGAACTGCCACTCTATAAAAAGGAAATCATGAAAACCAAAATGGTAGACAACATTCTAAAATGCAAATCAACTACAAATAAAGGAGCTTTCACAATGTATGTAGAAAGTTCATCAAAATTTTTTAAAAAAAGAGCCTCCAGTTATTAGTGGATTAAAAAAAAATAAAAAATCATCCTACACCTCAGTCATTCTATGTTGGCCATCTCTTTCTAAAGAATTTTGATGGGCCCGTCATGCACATGTATCATTAAAAGATCACAGAAACTAAATCCCACATGCTATATTTTAGAAAAATAAAAATAAAAGTAGCCAACCTACCTTTCGTTAGTTGATGAGGATAAAAAAAGTCCCAACATACATAAAACCTTTATTCCTTCTTTTTGTTCTTTTACCTAAGGTTTTCTTAACATGATTCTTCGATATGGCAGTGACATTTAAGGGAGAGAGAGGCAAAAATAGACATGAAACTATGGGAGAGAGCTGGAATGGTAAGAGAATGAGGGGAGAGTGAGGGGTTTATATAGCAAGAGAGAGGGAGGGTGGAGACAAGTAAGGGTAAGTGAAACTTAGTCATTTGATATTCTGGCAGAGTATGATGCCTGCTACACATGCACTTAAAGATCATACAAATGTCAAATAATAATTCAAATTAGAACAACTTAATTGTGGAAGTAGTCACAATCGTAAAATGGTTTAATCGTTGAATCCTAACCTATCTTTCCGACACTATTGAATATTTTCACTTTTAATCATCTAATAGATGTCCATCAATCTACTAATCACATAATAAGATAAGTGGTTTTTTTTTTTTTTATCATGATAAAATTTAAAATGATACTCGTATTTTAAACTATTCAGTTTTTGTTGACTAGAGTTATGGAATCTTTAAATTCATAACTCTTTAAATTTTAGGATTTAGGCCTAAAAGGGTATTTGATGGATGGGTTGGATAGCACTCTCATAACCTGATGGCCAGACCTAATTTAATCAGTGTGATAAAGTAGGTGGTTTGTATGTAACTAAAATCAGACCGTCCAAATCATGAGGCCCACAGTAGATAGGTTATAAGCCTTAAATGGTATTAATTGAATGACTTTATCATATGGTGTTGGAGAAATCTGTTTCTTGATCTCTAGCCATTGATTACTTTTTAATTTTAACCATCCTATGGATATCAACTAATTAACTAGTCAAGGCATCACTTCGTATAAATTTTATTTTATAAAACATCTAAAGTGGGGTCCACTTGGATAGTACCATTTGAGTTAAACATGCCAAATGTGAGGTATCTCATGTCGGTGTATCATCCATCACACTTTGCCGGAGTATCGAAGTGTACACAATTTTCTACTTTTCGTGATTAGGGCGAGATATCGCAGCAGCGCGTGCTGTTTGGGTTGGGGATAAAGTATCATAATCAGGGACTCCTCTCTCATCATAATCTGGACCCCACAAGCCTCCTGAGCACAATCTAGACCATCTAGAAGATTTAGATTGCCAGATAAACCGGTTGATGGAAATTCACCTTGGATGGACCGGTCATCTTCTTCATAAGCCAAAAAGACCCATCTGCTAGGATGGGCCCGATTTGTAGATTCGAAACGGTAGACTGATGAGTCACGACCACTAAGGGCCACTGAAAACATCAGATTCAAACCATGCAGCTAAATTCATGGGTTTAAATCAACAACCTTACAACCAATAGCAAGAAGAATAATGAGTTACACCAGACCGAGTGTAACTAATCTCTCAATTATTTGGGATAAAGGCTTCTAGAAATAGGCTAATATATGCCCTGCCAAAAAAAGCCAACGAGTCCGACTGACGAAAGGCGATGGATTGCTTATTTTCGTTTAACGTATGGCTTGGATGCCAGGTAAGGCTTTCAATGGGCCACTATGACCGGTTGGCTTTTCGGGCAGGGCCCGCTTATGGCCGTATAATACTAGGCCCAAAGGCCAGGCCGGCGTACAATTCAAGCCCTTTTATCCACTCTGTCCGTTCATGTTGACATATCATTTTTTATTTATTATGGTACCCAAAAAAGAGTCAGATCCAAGTTTTGAGTGGACCACACCACAGGAAACGGGATTGAACGGTTACAGTTAAAAACCTCTTGGAGCCACAGGTTAGATACCAAATAAACATCACCGTCGGCCCTAAGAAGGTTTCAACGGTGGGTGTCATTGTCACTATTGCTTCCAACGGTGTGGTTCACTCAAGCCTTCGATGTGACTCCTTTTTAGAGCTATCCACTAAAATGATATGTCATATTAGATGGACGGCGTGGATAAAATACATCGATCACAATGGGCCCCACAGAGACCTTCCTGGGCCAGCCATCTCTAGCTAGATCCTGGTGGGAGTAGACGAGTAGTCCCCAATCCAATCCGAGCTTGATTTCCGTGACCCCATCGATAAGTAATGGCTCTACGTGTCCTTTGGAGATATGGCTTTTTCTGAGCCGTGTCACATGTCATGTCGTATAGCCGGTGGCCACAACATCCCATTGACCAGATTCTGTGGGGGCCACTGTGAAATAAATCTTCATAATTGATGAATAAAACACAAGCAGTGGGCCCCACAGAACCAACACGGTAACACCACCTAATCCGCTTTCAAATAGGAGGGGTTATTACTCATTTTTTTCTGCACCGAACAAGTGGTGGGGTAGGTTTATCTAAACCATTCATTTCATTGAACCGCTAGAGGTTGTGAATGGGTCATCCAACTAAACTCACATTGACCAGAAATCATAACCACTTATAATATGCTGAACAAGAATCATTAAAATCTTCTCTATTCGATGATCGTTGCAATCTCTAATATGGACTGTTTATGGATATCTAAGTTTGAATGAACGGTTCAAATCTTCATACACATGCGCTGCATGCACACAATATAAAGAGCAGGACGCGAAAATCGAATCCTTGTACTGTATCTCATACATTGATTCAATATTACAATATTCGACTTTCCATTGGAACTCGCCAGCTGTTTGGATGTGGTTAGGTGCTCTACCTAGTACACGTGGCGGGAGATATGTCAATCAAGGCCGTCCATCTAGTGGTCTCTATCATGGACGGCTCATGTTTCCAAAGACAGCATTTTACAATATTCTCCATCACTTTTATACAATTTGTGGTTATAATGTTTGACTGTTAATTATTTTCATTTTGAGGGCAACGTGTCATATGTCTAGAATCACCTTATCCATGTATATATCCAAATGCTTTATGTCCACATGATAGCCTGGTTAATACACGTGGCTAGATGGATGGCCCGATTAATACATACATTGCCATCGAATGGTGTGCAGGAGTAAGCTTGACCTTACGCGTAGATGCACCTTAAACTAATGTTATATCTAGCCTCCTGTCCAGATCACCGTTCAATACTGAAAAGATTAGGTATATATTCCGGCATGGTTGAATGATCCACACCATCGCTCCGATGGGCCCTAATGTGGATGTTGGATGCCCAATAATCTACGTGCACGAGACGCTAACCCTTCCACATTTGGCTCTTTCAACGGTGAAAGTGTTATCCCCACTGTTCCCTGTGGTGTGGTCTACTTCAGCTTTGGATATGCTTACGGATCTCTGACACGTGCCCCTCTCATTTTTGCGACAAATGCAATTAGCATTCCTCTTTATTAGGGTGACATGATGGATAGAAGAAAATCAATGCTCTAATAGAGTGTGATGAATTAAAACTTATCTTTTTTTTAAAAAAAAAGTAATCTAGATTATTTCGTCCAGTTTAGATGCACCATGAATCAAAAAGTTAAAACTTATTTGATTATCTGAATATCTTATTGGTGGATATTTTTATTGGACGGCTAAAAACTAAAAACATCCGGTGGTCTTACTTCCACAACTAGATATCCTTAAATCAGCGGTTAGGATGGTTCAAACAATTTTTTATTTTAGACCATAATTGATAGACATTATATTTAACAATTTACTCGGTTTAATTTGAGTTAGGGGCACCATGGATTTTGGGGATTTCAAATCCCCTTACTGTTTAGCAGCATAGAGTAACTTAGGGGATTTGAAATCCACGGTAAGAGCTTAGTGTAGACCTAAAATTCTTTCAATAGCTGCATGTGCAACATGTGTGTCACCGTACTATTATTCTATTGGGCAAATGACCCACTAATGACATCTAAAAAAAATTAGATTATTGATTGCATCACTACAATTACTTTAATAACATAATCAACATCGTCCAAACATTGTCCATTTAAATCAGCGGCTAAAAATTGTTGGTTAATTACTCGGTTATGATCTTGTCGTTGTGGCCCATTCGAGAGTTGGAATTTCATCATCTTTGGGCAAAGCATTTTTAATCTCCTGCGTATGACCCATCATCAGCATCTTGAGTATCAAATAACTCCACTTTTACAACGATAGGGGTAATGTAGTCATAATAACAAACAATAATTCTCTTACTTTTCTAGCAAAGGGTAAGTCGGTCATTTCACATCCTAGCAAATGGTAATTCGGTCATTTCATGTCCTGAGGCCTGACAAGATGAGTATTTTTGGTCATTTCAACGCATGCATTTCTACCTTATCTGCATGCCACTGTTGTGTGTGCCGTAAATGGTAACCCGCTCTCAGGACGCAACTGCGTGTATCTCTCCTCATTGGCTAGTTATTAATGGAAATCTGATGCCGATAAGTGGCAGCTTTTGATCGATGGCAGATATTCGTTTCGGATCTGCGATGCAGGGGAACGGGTTTAACGCAGATGATCAGCCGCAGATTTTTCTTGCATTTGCGGGTTTCTGATTCGGATCAGCTGGGGCCATGGTTCGATGATCCCAACGATTGATGATGGCCAGTGGTTGTGATATGCTTGCTGCATCTAAAGCTCCGTATCTCTTAACCACCCATCAGGGTTCGAATTCTTCTGAATCTGACAACCATTCGTACAATCATCCACAACCCCAACTGTTTAACCCCAGCTGTTTGATCGTGGAATCATGGGCACACTTTGAAATCCAAACAGTAGACATTATGATAACCAACCTGGATCGTGTACAGACCTTATCAGCTACAGTGTCTCCCCCACCAACATACCACTTGCTTACCAAATCAGTGCAGTAGAAAATACATGCAGGCCCCACCAAGAAGACCATGATTGGGGAGAATCAGGTGGGCCACACTCGTTCCTTCATAGTATCAATTGCACGTTGGCCACTTTGTGGTCCAAATGATCGGTGTACGGTATGGTCCTGGCAAGGGATCCATGGCCCCACCATTAATTAATTAATTATATATGTGTGTGTGTGTTTGTTTTATCCATACAATTAGGGTGGAATACACCATTGGAAGCAACTCATTTGATCGGCCATGAGATAAATCCACAGGAAGTAGTTTTCATCTGCGATTATGCCATTGGACCATTAATGTTTTAGGTGGACCATTTAATCATCACTAATTTAACTTTGCATATGAATTAAGTGCTTAGACCAGGATCATTAAATTTGAAAAAAGTAAACTTTGGGAATCATATAGTCTGATCAGCCATCCGTTGGTATGTGAGGTTCAATCAAATAGAATCTCCATTCCAATGCATCCGGTTGGCTATTCAATCGGCCCTACGGACCTAGGACGGTAATCAAGCCATTATGAAAGGATCGGACCATCAAATCTTTGAAGATCATTAGATACTCTCAATTAGATCTCTGAATCCCATGTTATGGACCGCCTAAACTTTGGATCTACCTGACATTTGGTTCGATACACCCTATTGGAACCTAAAATGTGAATGGATGGAGTGGATTTCATTCTACATCACTATGGTCCCTGTACAAGTGTTGTGTATGCACCAGGGATGGCGTACCAGCAATGCACCGAACAAACCTCGCGGTCAAACCGGGTCTGATCCGCGTTTTCCTGAAAAGAAAGATTCTCTCTCTCTTTCTTCTGCTGTTCCCGCCCAGCTGCGGTTTAAAAGGAACGATCGCCGTTGTGATGGGTGTGGCCCACTATCATGGTCCATTGTGATGATCCGAGCCGTCCATCATAATCCGGACGAGCTGCGACAAAATTACAGAAGCTTTCACACGTTAAGTCACACGCGGGTACGCACAACCCCTGACCCAAATTGCTATGCGAGGCATTTTAATTTCCAAAAACAGAAGCCATTCCACTCCTCCGCAAACAGCTGGAAATTCATTTAGACTTCCTCTCTCTATCTCGACCCTCCAGCGCAACGAAGCCGTATATTCAAACCTCAGCGCGTGATAGGGCTTGACAGTAAAAGAGAGAAACGTGGAGAGAATATGGCAAGCTGTCCGATAGGATTCCTGAAATCCTACTGAACGAATCTTTCCGTTTTGGTGACTCTGCAAGCGATATGAGTAGTCGGTGAGATATGGCAGCGGCACGAGCTGTTTGGGTTGCGAATAAAGCGACTCCTCTGTCACCATAAACTGGAACCCACAAGCCTCCTGAGCACAATCCAAACCATCTAGAAGCTTTAGATCGCCAGATAAACCGGTTGATGGAAATTCACCATCGATGGACCTGTCATCTTCTTCATAAGACAAGAAAGACCCATCTGCTAGGATGGCCCCATTTGTAGATCAGAAACGGTAGACTGATGAGTCACGACTACTAAGGGCCATTGAAAACATCAGATCCAAATTCATGGGTTTAAATCAATGACCTTACCACCAATAGCAAGAAGAATAATGAGTTAAACCAGACCGGTCAATTAGTTGGGTTAAAGGCTTCTAGAAATAGGCTAATATTGGCCCTGCCCGAAAATCCAACGGGTCCGCTGATGAACGGCGATGGATTGATTATTTTCTTTTAATGTGTGGCTTGGATGCTAGGTAGGGCTTTCAATGGGCCAGGCTGAACCGTTTACTTTCTGGCAGGGCCCGCTTATTGCCGTGGAAGCCCAAAGGCCAGGTCGTTGTACAATTCAAGCCCGTTAACAAGCAGGTTAGGACAGGGCTTTGCTTAAAAGCACGTTTTACATTTATGATTTGAAGTCCATTTCTCTGAAATACCATGCATGGTGGGACCCACTTATTGTACAGCCCAGATCTTTCACAGAAGTGGGTGGCCGGACCATGCATAATCATCATGGTCAGGTGCAAGCAAGCCTATTTGTTTCGACATGTCATGGCCCGGCACTAGGTTTTATTTAATGGGCCTAAGCCAAGCCCATCTACGGGAGCAGAATAGGAATTACGCTTACCGTGTGGGGCCCACCTTGATTAATTTGTTTCATATCCACGCTGTCCATCCGTTTTTTAAGCTCATTTTAGCATGTTATCTCAAAAATTAAATACATCTAAGTTTCTGGTTGACCACACCAATGGAAAACGTGTTGAATGACCATTAAAAACTTTTTTTTAGGCCACGATAGTTCTGGATAAGCTTATATTTTTATTTTTCCTTCATCCAGGTCTGTTTGACCTTTATCAACGGGTTGGATGGAAAATAAATATTAAGGATCTGGTTACGATGGAACCTGGGAATTTTTTAATTGTGGGCATTCAATCACCACTCTTTCCTGTGGTGTGGTCCATCTGAAACTTTGATCTGATTAATTTTTAGGCTCATGCCCTAATATGAGCTGGAAAAACGGATGGACGGAGTTGATATACAACACATGATGGGGAGTGGATTAGGTGTTACCGGGGTAATACCCACAACCGTGGGCCCACATTGATTCATGTGTCTTATCCATGCCGCCCATCTGTTTTACCATATCATTTTAGTGGATGGGACCACAGTTGAGGTATCCAAAGCTCAAGTCGATCACACCATAGGAAAAGGTGGGAATTTAATGCCTACCATTGAAAACTTCTCAGGGCCACAAAAATATTGAATCAAGCTGATATTTGTGTTTTCCCTTCATCCATGTCTATGTGACCTTATGAACCGGTTGGATGAATATAAAAAAATCACTGTGGGCCTAGGAAGGTTTCAACGGTGGACGTCATCATCCTCACCGTTTCCTGTGATATGGTCCACCTGAGCTTTTGGATATGCCTCAATTGTGTTCTCATGCCCTAAAAATGAGCTGACAAAATGAATGAACAGAGTGGATAAGACGCATACATCATAGTGGGCCCACAGAGTTTACTCGGTATGCAATCGGCGTTTCGGACTGACAAGAATATCCACGTGGCTTCGGCTCACAGGAACTTACTAGAAGGAGGAACCACTACCAACTCCTTTCTCCGTGTTTAGAATTACGATTTGAGGCTCGTCTCTTTTTCTTTTCTTATTTTTCCTTTTTTTTTTTTAATTTTAAAAAATTTAAATCCATTTGAAAATGGACAAACGATGGAATCATTCTCACCGTCAATTAGTTGGCCACCAAATCAAAGGCTTAGATCTTCCAATTTTGGTGATTTACAGGATATCTATGATCAAGGATGAGACTAATAAGATAAACAATCTAGACCATGGAAATTCTTAGCACCGTTTTGGATGGAGTCCTGGAATCACACTGACAGATCTTAACCATCCAAATAGTGGCCACCAAACCGACAACTAGGATTCAAATTCCACCATTGAAAATCAGATAGAGGAATTATGCAATGCTCCGGTGGAAAGATAACTGGCAATAGATATCCATTTATCAGATTGTCCATATTTGACATGAGAAAATCGGGTTCCAGTATGGTTTTTACCCGATTATCCTACTTCTAAACGGGTCGGATACATATAGTACCGTACCCGACAAGAGTCCATCCATTTACAGCCATATATTCAAGGGTTGGGCTATGCTTGGAGATCGTGGGCCAGGCAAGGACATGCTTCAGCCCAGCCTGGCTAGATTAAGGGCTCGCCTCTTTTGCCCCACAGCTCTATTATCCTCATGTACACCGGAACCTCTCGCTGTGGATGGCCCACTGGGAAAAAATATCCTCACCATGATTACAAAGATGATTTAAAAACAACGGTCCTATTTTTCCCAAACCATAATAGCATAGGAGTTTTCAAAATTAGGCAGATCCAAAACTAATGTGGGCCATACCACATGAAATAGTGGGGATTGTACGCCTACCATCAGAACTTTGTGGAGGTGACAGATGTTTTGTATCAAGATGATATTTATACCTACAGTTTATTTGAGTGGAAATAACACTATCAACAGTTTAGATGGCATATAAACATCACGGTCAGCTCTAGGAGAGTTTCAACATTGAACGTTTCTGTTCCCATGTTCTTGTTTTGTGTAGCCCACGTGAGTTTTATATTTGTCTGATTTTTATATTCCTGTCTTATTATGGTCTTGCAAATTGATGGACGGAGTGGATTTGTCCCGGCATCTCTGTGGGCCACATACAGCTTCCGACTATAGGGGGCACAGGCAATCCACTTCAACCTCTTTGGGCCAGGGTTAGGTTATAATGTTGGGTCTAAGCCCAGAACCGGTCCTAGACTTTAAGCCCATTAATAATTGGCCTAGCTAACTAGGCTAGCCTAGGTCTTTTTTTAAGCTGTCAGATCAGTCCAGCCTGGTCCTTTTAGGATTTGAAGGGCATTTTTACTGCATGTCATGGCTCAAGCGCTTACATAATCAACATGGGGTGGGCCTAGGTTTTACTTTGCAGATTTTGTACTGAGTAAACTCAGTAAGACCTCATCGTAATTTATTTATTTTATCTATTTCGTACATCTATTTTACTAGATGATTTTTGTAACATTCTCAATTTTCGCTATTTTACATTAAAAAAATTAAAAATTTTCAATATAATTAACTTATATTGTCACTTACTAACCATTAACACTCGATGTTAGCCTATATGTGGGGTGGTACTAATAAAGAATCGCACAAATTCGATTAATCAAACGTATAAAGCAAACGAATCCGTCTGATCACTCAAGCATTGAATTTAGCCTCGTGATTAATTCACATATGGCCCAAATCTTGTCGACCTATCACTGACTAATCAAGACGACTACAACTAAATTAAAGATCTACCCAAAGCCGAGACAAGTAGAGGTCAGATCTTAATTAACAAACCAAATTGACTCAATTATCCATTTAGCCTATGAACCAACAGTTTAAAGTGATTATGACCGAATCACCATTTTCGCTAATTGTGAATAAGCCACACTATGAACATAGTTGATCCAAATCCTAATCATTACGCACAAGCAATCTTGATATCTAATTCAGTCTAAAAATGCATTGATTATCCAAACGAGCTCTAGACCACTTGTTAGTGGGTCACTAGTTTCGAAATTATAGAATAGTATTCATCTCACTGGGCTTGATGCCCATCATGGGTGGCAAACCAAGGAAGTGCCTAGAAAGGCTCAACTTGGGTCGAAAACCAAGTGCTTGCAACGTGCGAATCCCTCACGCTAAAATCTAAAACTTAACTGAAATAGATTTTTCGCTCTTTCGTGAAGTTGCGGTTTTTCAACCGATAGATTGTAACCAAACTCGACGCATGGGTTAAGGATATTTCTCTTCTCATATCCATATAGTTGTGGGCCTAATCGATCACCGACGACCGTCTATCATAAGTGGGGTCCCCACGGTTTATTGAAGCATCCGACCTCCACCCGATTTTGACCAATCATGAATCTTATGATGGGGCACTTGCCCCTTGGTGTAGATGAGCTAGCTTTGGGGGCCCCATGGGCCAAAACTAACCCACTATGGGTAAGTATAAAGGAAAATAGGCCCCCAGGGCCATTTCGACACAAAATCTGAGATTATAAAGCCCAGAAATTTCTCTCTCACTCCCATGTGAATTTTCACTTGCAAAAAGAGGGGAGAGAGAGATGAGGAGGAGGAGGATAAGGGGAGAAGGTGTAGGAAGGGGTAAATTGGAGCATTCACCCCATCCCCGTTAGCCCGTGGTGTAGCCTCGACCACGTCGCACTGCTGAAATTGCCCCGACGACAATCAAAGGTAACTAACAAGTCAAAAGATTTGTGCCTTGAAGGTCGATTGCATGTGCCCTTAAGAGCTAACCACACTAGTGAAGGGCACCAACAAGTCGATCTACGAACTCAAATCCTAAGAGCAGCGCTAAGAATTCGACGAACTACTTTTAGTGATTTCTATTATGAATGGATGAATGCATGTTAACTTGTGTCAATCAATGATTTGTGTAATGCGTAAACGAATGTGTTAAGGGTCAAATATTGCCTGTGGATCTGGTAACATATGTAACTTAGAGTTAATGGAACCACTGAGTTGATCACTCACTCCTACTCTGAGACAGTGTTTTAAAACACCAACCAGACCCATCATACATGCAGGTACCCTGAAGTCCGATGCGTTGGGCGAGGCATCCATGGACTCAAAGGAGGAATCCTCGTATATCTAGTTGCTTAGTGGGCTGATGAATGACGCCCGCGGGTCGTCAATGAGATATTAGAGTTGACACATTTGTAAATTTTGGACTGTATATTTTGCTCAACGATAGTCCTATACTCTAGGTGGACATGTTTTTATTGATAGTTGATTTACTTCCATTAAATTTATGTTTATTCCAGGGTACATCACATAGTCTTTTTTAATTCTATGAATTGCTCAAATGCTAGATAAAATGAATTATAAAATCTGACTTCCACAAAGCATAAGTAGCACCCGAGATATCGGGAGTCGAGTATTTATTCGGCCCCCGAAATCCAGGGCGCTACAATTTTAGTGCTTGAGTCCAAAAATAAAGCGTATCTAAAGTTTAAGTAAACCACACCACAGGAAACAGTGTGAATTGAATGTCTACCATTGAAAATTTATTGGGCCTACAAAATTTTTGGGTCCATCACATTTGTGTTTTCCATTCATCCATGTCTTTGTGATCTTATGAATAGGTTGAATAAACATCGGTATAAGCCTTAGGAAGGTTTTGACAATAGATCCGTTATTCCCACTGTTTCATATGGTGTGGTCCACTTGAGCTTTATATATGCTTTGGGCTCGACACCTAACATGATCTAAAAAAATGAATAAACAACACTAATATGGGTGGTGTGTTAATGTGGCAAAGTTATGTGCACCCACCATTAAGTATGCCCCCCCCCCCGAAGAGGAGATCCAAAGCTGAAGTGGGCCACACACCACATAAAACAATAGTAATTAAATGTTGGGGGACCACGAAAGCACACAAAGATGAATAAGTAGGGTAGTCCAATCACTCTAAGAAAGCACAATGCAAACACTTCGAATTTAACATGGAAAAATCGTTTCAGTAAAAACAAAAACCACGGCACAAAGTGACATATATCACTATAAAAACAAAAATTACAAAGGAAATAGGTTACCCAATTCGAACAACCTCAAATCAACACTTGCCACACACTTGAAATCCTCTATACGAATTAGAAACCCTTGGAATTACCTCCCAATCCCAATTACACCCAAATATACAGACTTTGGAAGAATCACAATCAGAATAGGAAACAAATCCCGCCCTGTTTCTAAATGATTTATATATGTAACACCCTGCCCTCTTAGTGCTCGGGTGTTACCACATAACCAAATCGGGTATGAGATTTAACCTAACTAAAAGTAAACGTCCACATTCATTATAGTTTACGACCCAACCGTTGAAAATAGTTCCCATTCATATATTAAGACATACATTCGTTGATGTTCGAGACGAGCCCACATCATCATCACAAACCATATTTATGACTTTAATCACCTTGATAGACAAATTTGACCATCTAGTAGTCCATGATGTCTGGTCAGAGCCCTGGATCACCGATTGTGAAATGATATGGCTGTCAGACCTCCATAGTTCACAGGTTAACCATAAGTTCAGAAAGTATCACCCATCTAAGAGTTAGATCTGCCTCATCTCTTGGCATGTCAACCATTTAAACCCATAAGACCTCTTAGATGGTGTAGATCTTAGAAAAATGTCATTTGTGAGGCTCAAATCACCAAGTCCATTGCTTATCAACTTCAAGATTTAGTTGGGAGTAAATGCAACTGAAAATTTACAAGAACTCATGATCTGGGCCTTAAATCCCACTACTAATCACAGTATGGCTAGTCTTTGGGCCTTTAAAACACTTTTGATCGGTGATGATCAAACTTAGAACAAATCTGACCATTGGATTGGCAAAATTACAAATTGGACATGGGATCATTAAGTATGGCCCACCTGAGTTGAGGGTCTACTTGATCCTTGGTCTAATTTACCAGCTGGACCCTTAGAATTGTATGAATGGTGTGGACTTTAAAACATTTTAAAACACACAGTGGGCCCCACACTTGTGGTGTGTGTACGCCAGGGTGTGGTGCACCGAACCCACCAGCTCGGTCAACCTTGTTTGACCTGACAAAACACCAAAGGATCCCGCCCGACTAAAATTTTAACGGGCAACACCCACTGTGTTGATCTGTGGGCCCCCATCGTGCTCCACTACAGGGATCCGTACCGTTCATCAGGATCCGACAATGAATTCGACCGTGATCACGCCGTCCACACGTTTCCATGCACATGCGCATGCACAAAATGTGGGCCCAACAGTGAGGCGCGTGCTACTCACTTCCGTTTGGATTTCTCGCTGCCACGTAGGCTGTTCGCCTCCTTTCAATCTCAGCCGTCCCTCCAGCGATGATCTCCGCCCCACATTCAGCGCCGAAAGAATGGGAACAGCCTGCTGACGAATAAAAGACGGTGGGAGTCTTTCCTCTTTGGGAATCAGCCGCTGGCAAAATCGGAGCCCTCAATCGAGCCTATCTAGCCCATCTCGACCGCTCGAGATAGGGCAGCCTCGCTTAAGGCCATCAGCCTCCCGAAAATATCACTCTTCACACGTTATGGTAGCTGCGGCTGAATGTTTCATGAGATGTTGAGAGAACCACTGTTTCGGACGTGATAAGTGGGCCTCGAAATGATCTGAGGTCCCATCTGGTCCGTCCAAACGGTGCAGATCACCATGATAGGGCCGGGGTAAAAATTCGGCTTGGGAGATGGCGTCATCTTCTCCATCGAACTGGAAAACCCACTGTGATGAAGTGGGCATCACTTTCAGATCAGATACACTCATCCGGTTGGCCATGATGATGGAAAATCCATCCCGATTCAGAACAGAAAGCAGAAAGAAAAGCAAGAAATGTGGCCAC